>NC_134013.1:53337500-53582500 GCF_040712315.1 Castanea sativa | reverse complement strand
TTAAATCCACAAAGTCAGAGTTATCCTACACTGTTTACTGCTCATTTCAACAGCAAAATCCCCATTTGTAAAATATGAATGGGCTGTCTAAACACATCCAATTGTCATGAAATTTTACAGAGCTACTTCCCTGTATGTCTAGTATATACAATATAAATTTCAGAATCAAAAGAATAAAACCATGATTTATTAAAAATCGTACAAGGAAACGTGCTCAAATCTGTCGTGGCAGAAATTCATGTAGATTAGAAATTAAACCATTAATTGTTTATTAATCCAAATGCAGTGAGACCACTTCCATTAAACATATATGTGTCTTAGGGTTCATAGAAACTACTCCTAGCATCCTAATTCACAGCAAATGATTTAATACATATTTTTCTTGTGGTGAACGTCAAATCTGTCACAGTGACAGCTTCAGTGCATGTTCTTACAAAATTCATCAACTAAATGCAAATGGTCTTCAATTCATTTGGGTATTTTTATACCAATACTATAAACATTAAAATACATCATTAAGCATCCAATAGACCATAACACCATCAATATTTCAACTTACAAAAACAGAATCACAAGTTCAACCCCTAAAATCAGATTTGAGAACAAAGAAGAGAAAATGAACAAAACAATCATACTACCAACATACCCAAAATCAAATGAGGTTTTGATTACTTACCCACAACCTTTGAAGCTGAAACTTTAGTGTTAGGCTCTTAATTTCTTCTTTAGAGTGAAATTTATTGTTTTGGTGAGAGAGGGAGAGAGTGATGTAGCCGTGTGAAAGCAAAGAGAGAAGAAAAACAAAGAAGCAAGGAAATGATGAACCAAGGCTGTTCTGAGGCAGCAAAAGAAAGATAAGGGATTGACTTTGAGGTGGGGCACGTGTATGGCAAAGGGAAATAGTGGGTTGGTGGCTCACCTAACCATTTTTTTTAATTTCATTTCTACCCCTTAAAAGCTTATATTTCTAGAAAATCCCAAAGAACAAGATAACTTTTTATATATACCCTTAACTTTAAAAAAACTTCTTTCCATAACAGTAAAAGAGTATATATATATTTTATAATATCACAATATCAAATCTTTATGCACTTAAATTAATTAAGATAATACTAAGTTAATAAACCCATAAAATTAAATGTGCAATAAGGTTGGGGTGTTACACTGGTCCTAGAGTTAGGCGTATGTTTCCTGTGGACAACCTTCGTCTTCCACTTGTTGCTCTTGTTTCTGTTGCTGCTGCTACTGTTGTTTCTTCTATTCCTTCCCTTGCACTTTGGCATGCCCGACTTGGTCACACATCTTTCTCTCAAGTTCAAGAATTGGCTTCTAGAGGTTTGTTAGGTTCGGTGTCTACAGAAAATTTTGATTGTATTTCATGTCAGTTAGGAAAACAACCAGCTTTGTCTTTCAATACTAGTGAATCAATATCTACTAATATCTTTGACCTTATTCATTCTGATGTTTGGGGGCCTTTCTCTGTCTCTAGTATTGGAGGATCTCGATATTTTGTTATCTTTGTTGATGATTACTCTCGCTATAGCTGGATTTTTCATATGAACATCATTCTGAATTATTGCAAGTATATTGTAATTTTACAAAAAATGGTTTAAACTCAGTTTTCCAAATGCATAAAAAATTTTCGATCTGATAATGCTCTTGAATACACTCGATATGCTTTCTAAACTATTTTGCATTCCTATGGCACTGTTCATCAACTAACTTGTCCCGGTACCTCTCAGCAAAATGGTAAAGCCAAACGAAAACTTCATCATATTCTTGTCACTGTTCGTACTCTCCTTCTCCCTGCCAAAGTTCCTACTCCTTTTTAGGGCGAACTTCATGCTATTCATGCTATTAATCGTATTTCCAATCCTGTCATCCAAAATTAAACTCTATATGAGCGCCTTTTTGGGTCATCTCTAGATTATCATCACCTTTGCTCCTTCGGCTCTACCTTTTTCATTCTTCTTCAGCCACATGAGCATAACAAACTTGAACCCCGGTCAAGGCTTTGTTGTTTTCTTAGCTATGGTGAAACTCAAAAGGGGTATCGGTGTTATGATCCTGTTTCTCATCGTCTTCGTATCTCCCGCAATGTTGTCTTTTGGGAACATCGCCTCTTTGTCAAGCTCTCTCACTTCCATGCCTCCTTATCTTCCTCCTCTGTCTTAGATCTTTTTCTAGATGAGGTAGATATTCCATCTATAGTTGCTCCTGATCCTCCTGTAGTTGCTCTTGATTCTTCAATAGACTTCTATGTCCAACCACCAGATATCATTGATCCATTTCCTAGTTCACCCTTTAATGAACAGGTGGAAGATGAACAGGTTGAAGACGAGCTACCCAACCCCAACCCTAAGCTTGGGTCCCCTGCTCCTGCTCTGCCTGAAGATCTTGCACAAGACATTCCACCTCGTCACTCAACTCAGGTAAGATCCATTCCTACACATTTACTTGACTATCATTGCTACATTGCCTTTGCTACACTGCACAAGCCTCACACCTATCGTGAGGCTTCCACTGACCCTTTATGATAGATTCCAATGAAAGAGAAACTTGATGCATTATCTAAAAACCATACTTGGTATTTGGTGACACTTCCCCCTGGGAAATCTGTGGTTGGTTGTAAGTGGATCTACAAGATTAAGACTCGCTCTGATGGGTCTATTGAGCACTACAAAGCTCGTCTTGTTGCAAAAGGTTTTACACAGGAGTATAGGATTGATTATGAAGAGACCTTCACTCTGGTTGCTTGTATCTCATCTATTCGTGCCCTTTTAACTATTGCTGCTACCAGTAAATGAGACCTTTTTCAGATGGATGTCAAAAATGCATTCCTTAACGGGGATTTAAGTGAAGAAGTTTATATGCAACCTCCTCCTGGTCTCTCTATTGAATCAAACAAAGTTTGTCACATTCGAAGTGCACTTTATGGCCTTAAACAAGCTCCACGAGCTTGGTTTGCCATATTCAGCTCTACCATCTCTTGCTTGAGTTTACATGGTCAGTTATTATAATTCTGCCTTATTTCTTCGTTGCACTGACAAAGGCACTATTTTACTTCTCCTGTATATGGATGATATGATTATAACTAGTGATGACCTCAGTGGCATTCAAGAACTCAAGGATTTTCTCAGTCAGCAGTTTGAGATGAAAGATCTTGGACATCTCAGCTACTTCTTGAATCTTGAAATCACTCATTCTATAGATGGACTTTATATTACTTAAGCCAAGTATGACTCTGACTCTTGTCTCGAGCTGAACTCACTAATAGCAAGACTGTTGACACTCCAATTAAACTTAATGCGCATTTGACTCCCTTAGGGAGGAAACCATTGTCTAATCCCTCTCTTTACAGACGCTTGGTTGGCAGTCTAGTTTATTTCACTGTTACTCGTCCAGACATTTCCTATGCTGTTTACCATGTGAGCCAGTATCTGTCTGTTCCACGATCAACTCACTATACTGTTGGTCTATGCATTCTTCAATACCTAAAGGGCACTCTCTTCCATGGTCTTTTCTACTCTGCTCAGTCTCCTCTCATTCTCGGTGCATTTTCTAACGTTGATTGGGCAGGAGATCCCACTGATCGCAGGTCCACCATTGGTTATTTCTTTCTTCTTGGTTCTTCTTTGATTTCTTGGCGAAGCAAGAAACAAACTCATATGGCCCGCTCCAGTACTGAAGCAGAATATCGTGTCTTTGCTGATACCACATTTGAGCTCCTTTGGCTACGATGGCTTCTCAAAGACTTAAGTGTGTCTACATCCTCTGCTACTCCTCTTTATTATAACAACCAAATTTCCATTCATATTACTCACAATGATGTCTTCCATGAACAGGCTAAACACATCGAGATTGATTGTCATTTTATCTGTTATCATCTTGTTCATGGTGCTCTCAAGCTAATCTCAGTCTCCTCTAAAGATCAACTTGTAAATATTTTCACCAAGTTACATCCTAAGAGACACCTTCGTACTTTGGTTGAACACCTCAAATTGATCTCAAATCCACCTTGAGTTTGAGGGGGGCTGTTAACGTGTATAGTGTTGTGGGCTTTAGGCTCAACTATATTACTTGTATAACACACATTCTTATACTACACTCTTACTTCTACTATACTCATATGCCTCCTATATAAAGACACTCATGTATATTCTTTTACTGAGAAATACAATATAATTATTCAGTATTTCTAACAAATCTTATATATATATATATATAATTAGGGTCTTGTTAATGTATGCCCTTAGGGCATACATTAATCATCTATTTTGAGACCGTTTTTATGGAGAATTGAAAAAATTGTCAAAACAGTAAATTACTTTTTCATTTTTTCATAAAAAGTTTCATAAAATGGTTTTAAATATCTCAGGGACTTGATTGAAACTCTCTAAATGTCAAGGACCAAATTGGAACTTCAAGTTTAAGGAACCTAGTACAATTCAAGTTTTCTAGCTTTTGGAAAATGAGTTGTCTATACATTGAAAAAAGAAAAGTAATGTTCAAAAAACTGTACTTTGAAAAGAAAAATACCAATAAAAAAGACATGAATCTAGAAATTACTAATAAGAAATGTCCCTAAACTTCCCCTCACCCCCCCCCCCCTCTTTTTTTCTCTTCATAGAAGAAACTCTAATCACTGCACAAGAACATTCAAGTATCTTGAGGAGGTATCTCATGTGTCCGACGCATGAGACATCTCTCTAACTAACAGGTAGGCCCCACACCTGTCAGTGAGAGAGATGGCTTATGCGCCGAGCTCATAAAGATTTTTCCCAAGTATCCCAAGCTCAACAAAAGTAATAAGACTTTTTTTTTTTTCTTAAACCTTTTTTGTTTGAGAGAAGACTCGACTCAAGTTTTAACCTGAATCGACAAAAGCAACAAGAAAGATTCAAGCATCACAAGCTGTTATAAGAAAAAAGTATAATCACATTGTAGAGCTTAGTCATCAACTAACTGCAACTAAGTTAAACGAAATTCTATTCACAAACACACACACATAAAAGAAAACAACAAGTTGGTGTTATATATCTCCTTTTATACATTATAAAATAATAAATAAATAAATAAGTGTTTTTAGAGTCATTGGAGGTAGCATTTTCTTGTCTATTTCTTTGCTTTTAACCTTGTTTGTTGCTTGAATTTGTTCGTAAACCCTTCTCCTAGACTAGACCTAAGTGTTCCTCACCACATCACAATTCCAAGCTACTTAAACTAGTATCATAAAAAATAAAATAAAATAAAACTAGGAACTTCTATTACTCTTAAATTTGCAAATGTTTTTGCTTGCATTCTTCCAATATACACAAATGCACTGCACCTCTAACTAAAAATAAAATAAAATCTGAAACATCAAAGATTATGTCTTGCATGAACTCTTATTCACGTGCTTAGAAAAATGTTCTCTATTTTCAGATATTAAAACTTCTGGTTAATTTATAGTCTATTTGGCATCAGCTTTTAACATCAGTTTTTACCTTTTAATTTTTAAGTACAACTTTTTAAAATCTCACTTTTTCTTTTACTTTTTTAAGATACAAGTATACTTTTTAGTTGCAAAAACTTTTTAGCAAAAAACTAGATAAATTGTTCCCAAACGGACACTTAGTCTAATAACTTCACTTCAGCAAAAAATTGTCGTTAAGTATGCAATTAACTAAAGAAAATAGATTTTTTTGAAAAAAAAAAGAAAACTCTTACATAAAAAATATATATAATATTTTAATTAATTTTTTATGTGAAAATATTTTTTAAAACAAAATTGGATAGAATGTTTAAATTGAATAAATTTGAAACTTAGAAGGTTCGTTTTGCATTTTAGCCTAAAACTTAAAATTAGAAGATTGAACTGCACAAAATTGAAATAACAAGACTGAATTAAATTTTAGACAAGGTTAAAATGAGCAATTTATAATTTAGCATTTTCTAGGTTATAATTTATTACTTTTTAAACTTAAGGATTTTCTAAATTTATAATTTTTAAACTGTATAATTATATATATATATATATATATATATATAATTGAATTTGAATTATATTTTACATTTTATAAAATTCATTAAGACCTTGGTACATTATATTTTTTTAAGTAAAATATATTACTTCATATGCAAATGTGTTTATGATAAAATTTTAATTAATGCAATAATATTTAGTTCCTATAAAAAAAAACAGATGCTATATTATATATAGTTCCATATGCAAACTTAATCACAATAATATCTATTAATAACCACAATAAATATCATTTCATAATTAAGGCAAGAAATAAAATATAAGAAAATTTTATATTTTAAATCCTTCCCGTACAATGCATGGTTTACCAATTAGTTTAATTTGTTATACTAGTCTAAAAAAAAGGTTTAATTTGTTTTACTTATAATGTAATATAATCTAAATTATAGGTTTATAATATGTTATACTTTTAATTTCTTAGTTTTTTAGGTAGAAATTATTAGGTTTTCTATTTGTTTTGACGAAAAAATATATTTTTGAAAAAGATTTGGGAAAATTATTCTCCTTTTTTGTCATAATCTTTTACCTCAGTTTTAATTTCCGCCGAACTTATAAGTTGCATAATTAATCCTCTAATTTGAGATCTTTCTACAATGTGCCCTATGCCCTCTAAATTTAAATTTAATTTAAACGGAGAATTTAGTCACACACACAAAACCCTTGACTCATGGGCTCACACACCAGATGGAGTTCACCTATAAAAATCAAACATAAGTAAATTGATTTAACTTTGTAAATTAAATTGACTAAAGTATCCCTACTGCCCTCCACATTATTTTTAAGAAACAAAAACACACATAGGGGAAAGATAAATAGGCTTTACCACAAATGTCACTAATAAAATATGTTTGTCATTGTTGAGTAATGCTAGGGAGACATAAAAATGCACAATTTTGTACCACTACTTCTACATGGCGAGTTGTAAATAGTAGAAGTGTGTCCCCACATAATCTACCGTTACACATTTATCTATCACAACTCATTACACGGTGAATTGTAGTATAAAGTTGTGCATTTTAATATGTCCATAGCATTACTTGTCTTTCTCTTTCTAATTTTCTCCGCCAATTCAATAAATAGGTTGGGACCCATTTGTCTCTTTTTTTTTTTTTTGAGATAAAAAATATAAATATATTGATAATCTGAATAAAGAATTGTATATAAAAGAAAGACTTTGCCCCATATGCACAAGTCGTGGGAAGGCCAAAAACATCCCAAGATAAGAAAACTGGGACCACCTGGGGTTAGGGAGAGCATAAACATCTCATTAATTATTAAATTAATTAATTTTATTATTTTTTAAGATAATTAAATTAGCTAAAACTCTCTATTTCTAATATTTCAAGGTATTAAAAATTGTACTCAAAATTAAAATCATGTTTGTAAGGGCACTATTTACTTGGGAAGCCCAAAGGTGAAAAGGACTAAGGTCCAAGTAGCCCAAAACAATGAATTTGTAAAGAGTGAGCTAGAAACTGAACTCCAAGATGTTGGACAGTTATCACAGTAGGCTAAATGACACTTGATAGTAAGAATAAGCAGTTCAATATAGAGAAAATCCTCCTCGGCAAAGTCTGAGGATGGTAGTTCTTATGGATTTCTCTCAGACTTAAGTACAGTTACAGTTCTTAAGTATACAGTGATTTTTCTTTTTCTCTAGATTCTCTGATGATCCCTTTGTAATGGAAATTTCCTTCTTTATATTCACCTCCATCACTTCATCTTAGCCCTCCACTTGTAGATCAGATTGCTGTCTTTGATACTTATCCCATCAGCACTTTCTTGAAGTCTTCATAAGTAGCTATAAGGCTAGAGGTTACTGTTCAGGTATCACCTCCACATTAATGCAGCCAGAGAGTTAGTTGCAGAGCATTCAATGCGGTGCAGTTTTCCTCTTAGATATTTCCCAGCTTCCTTTGTCTTATTCCCTTCTGATGCCTATCCTTACCAACATGATCATCTAGTGTCTTGTCCTTAATAAAAGGTCAGATCACCGACCCTTACTCTGCTTAGCCAAGGAGACGTTTCTCCTTGGACTTCATTCTCACTCCTTTACGACCAGACTTCTTCCCTAGCTTACCAATTTATACGTCCTTGTTGATGTCCACATGTCCTTTGACGACTTAACGTCCTCGGAAATGGCCCATGGCCTTCTGGGCCCTTTATCCCTACAATATTTGTCTTATTAATTGTTTGGATAGTTTACTTGAGGTAAAACTCTAAGGAAATTTATATTGCACACACTCAATACACTATTATACACACTCAGTTTTTTTTATAAAGAAAAAAAAAACTAAAATTGTGATTTGAAGTCACATTGGAAGTAAGTTTGTGAAATAGAAATTGCTCAAAACTCTATCATCTAAGTTTTGAGAAATTCAAATAATACTAATATTCTAAGTACTAATTATCAAGAGTTTTGTAGTTCAATTAACACTTCTTGAAATTTTCAAAAGAGATACTTAGGATGAAAATCCTCCTTCATGTTGTAATTATCAAGTCATGCTTCAATTTTATATATATATATATATATATATATATATATATATATATATATATATATATATATACTTCAACTAAAATTCTGTTATTAACTTTTCTTTAATTAATACCAATCTTTGTGTGAAGCCTTAAATGTTTTTTCTTTTACATCAAGGCATGATGTTTACTAGTTATTATAAATTTTATTAATTATTATTGCACAAACTGAGTTATTTATTTCCATACACAATTTTACAATTACAAAAAATTTGATGTAATTATCACCACTCTGTAAATTTATGTAAGCACTGTTTATAGAATTACATTTTATTTCCTCAAAATTCAATGTACCCACGGCACGTAAAGAATTAAATCAGTATACAATGCAAATTGGATGGTCAGTGCATCTAACCAAGCTTAAATTTAGCCAAAAAAAAAAAAGTTTAAATCGTAGTATTTTACTAATAGCTAATATAAAACTTGTTCTTATATATTAGATTACAGTTACAGATTATTATTATAAATCCAACCACTAAGTTGCCCATCCGAAATTGTTGTTGAACCGGATGTATTTGCCTTTAGTTCCATGTTAAATGATAGTACCCAAAAAAAAATCCAACCAAAAATTCAACTTTGATAAATCTGAAAAACCCCTCAATTGATATTGTATAGCATATGATCTCAAGCTTAAATCTGTAAACAAATCCTCAATCTACGAACTAAAAAGACTACAGATTATAATAAATCCAGCCAAAAATTGAAGTTTGATAAATCTGAAAAGCCTACAATTGATATGAATAGCACACGATCACAGGCTTAAGTTTGTAAACAAATTATTTAATCCTAAAGGAAAGCAACAAAAATTAGAACTGCATATAGTCCAAGCTATAGCCATAAACTTCTACTACGAACTAAAAAGATCAAATCTTTCTTTGTCTTCATAATCTCACATGAACTGAGCTCCTGGGGGGAAATTCATGTTGGGATTCTGAGCCATAAATTGTTTCAACAACTCTTGTTTTTGGATCTCATCGCTTGTTGGAAGTCCCATCTGTTTCTGCCTCTGATCAAACATCATCTTCTCCACAGCAGAACGGGTCTCAGGGTCCAAGTCAGACAACTTGCTTGGCTCTGGTTCAGCTTTCTGTGTGTCAATCTCTGGATCACCCTTCAACAAAGATTTCCACCACTCGCTCTGATCTCTCTTGCAAATAAGAATAGTGATCATCTTCTTATCCTCCAAACTCCAAATACAATCGTCAACTTTCACAGGCTTGAATAGCTCTCCATCGACGACTGGAGGCTGACCCTTGAGCCCAACCTTCAAAGAGTTCGTCTTTATGTCACACAAAAGAAGGCTGGATTTAGTGCCTTGAGGGACTGGCACGTTTACAGTGACTTCCTGAAGGGATTGACCCCATGAATAATTCTCCATATCAAGGCCATTGTCTTTGTTGGGAACAAGTTTGTTCTCTTTCTGCTGCTTCTCCTCCTCCTCCTCTGGCTTTTTGGCTGTGGCATCGGCTTCTTTCTCAGCAAGAATGTCTTTCTTAGAAGAAGAATATTGTTGATGCTGCTGATCCTCTTCATAATCAGAGAGGATGGCCATGACTGACAAAGTTCTTGGATTCACGCTAGGAGGCTAGGATTTCTATGGAGGGCTTTGTGAATTTTTGTGTGTACTAGGATTTCTATGTACTTATATATATGAGAGGGCCGGTCAAGAAAAATAAAGTCGGTTCTCTGTTTTACAATAACTTTTTAGATTTGATTTCGGATTCGGATTTGGTTTACGATTCGGAAGTGGATGTGAGTGAGATTTCTGTTACACATGTGATTCTTGTTTTTATAATTATATTAAAATCATGTTTTTAGTTGTGTGTGTGTGTATATATATATATATATATATGATTGTTTTTAGTTATATTTTGGTCATGTATAAATGCACGTAATGTGTGAAACAAACGCTGCTCTTTTATCTTATGATTTGACTCTATATAAAAAATGACACATCCAATTATGCAATTATAAACCCCGCATGTTTCATATTTCAATGTTCTTGAGCTCTTTAACTTATGGTTTGACATTATATATAAAATGATTTTATTCAATTATACAATTGTAAACTCGGCATGTTTAATATTTCAATATTCTTGAGCTCCTGAGCTTAGCAATTGATAAGTCATCATTCCAACTTCAATCCTATTAACTTTTTCTTTGCTTTAATCTAGTTTGTTGCTGGAAATTATTCTTAAATCCTTCTTCTAGACTAGACTTAAGTTCTCATCACCATATAACAATTCCAAGCTACTACTTAAACTAGTATCATAAAACTAGAACTTCTATTTCTCTTAAATTTGCAAATTTTTTTGCTTTCATAATTCCAAAATACACAAATGCACTCTCTCACGAAAATAGAATAAAATAAAATCCAAAACATTAAAGATTATGTCTTGCATGCATTCTTCACCTACTTAGAAAATATTCTCTTTACAGATATTAAAACTTTTGATAAAGAACTTGGGATAAATTTATTTATTAAAATAAAAAAATAACAAAAAATAAAAAACTATTGAAGCTTGTATAAGGAAGCATTGTCTAAAAAAACACAATCATCGGTATTTTAGAAATAGAATTCAGCAATATGAGAATTCCAATTTTGCATTTTTAGTTTAAGAAAATTGGCCAAAGGCCTTGTAGTTGAATTGGCACCTCCCATGTACAAAGTGTTTGGGGGTCTACGGGAGAAAGAGTTCGAGCTGCAGAGTTAAAAGCATGTTGTAATTATTTCTCAAAAAAAAAAAAAGTTTAAGAAAATTGTGTTGTCCCAATAATTGGTAGAAGCTAACCTTTTAGAAGAGGAGAATCAATGCGCCTGTCCTCTGCTTTCAACTCCCATTTGCTTGCCTTGTGTTTTTTCACCTCCCTTTTTGTGTGAAGCATGAAACACTTCGTTTCATAGGCTCAGCTCACAGCCTAATTGGTTTTTTTTTTTTTTAATGGTTTTTATTTGCACCCTATAAACTTTTTCTAAAATTTAGTCTTATAACTTTAATTGCAATTAATTCAATCTTCAAACTTTGAACTTTATCTAATTTAGTTGTCCTGTTAGTGTCCATTAGACTCGCCCAGTCCCACTTTCCCTCTTAGTGCCATAAAAACAACGTAATTTTTATTTTTTTTATTTCATAAACTTATAAATTTTAGAAGATTAATAAATAAAAAATAGAGAATAGTTCATTATTAATTTTCTTTTTATCTTTTTTAACTTATGAAATTAAAATAAAAACATAAAACAATATAGACAAACAAACAAAAACAAAACTATGTTGTTTTATTTTTTATTTTATTATTTTAGAACTCTAACGAAGATATTCTAAGGGATATTAATGGAATGCCTAAATTGAATAAATTTCAAGATTAGAAAAGTGAATAAAATGAAATTGAAATAACAAAACTAAATTAAATTTAAGGAAAAGTTAAAAAGTGCAATTTATAATTTAAAATTGACTTAAATGCACTTTTAGTCCCTAGATTTTGACCCGATTTCTATTTTGGTCCCTACATTTTATTTTTACCACTTTTAGTCTCTAAACCAATTAACGCGTGACATTTAAGTCATTGCCGTCACCCAACTAACAGAAAATGCTGACGTGGCTGACGGAGGAATTAAAATACTATAAAAAATGCCACATCACCCATGCCACATCAGCATACAAATTTAAAAAATTAATTTATTAATTTTAACTAAATAAAAAATTAACACAGAATTAAAAACTAAAATTCACATGAATTAAGATCTAAAAGTTTATTGAACAAGAACACCAAGAACCCTAACCCAGAAATTTAAAAAAAACAACAACAACAACAAACATCCATTCAACACCAAATTCTCCAGCAAATCACTAATCCACATGATTTTCACAAAGTCCATAATTGAATAACTAATCAGCCAGTAAATCAAACCCATAAACCCAGTAAAAAAACCAATCTCCAACAAACCCATAAACCTATATTTTCTTAGGAAACAAACACACAAAGAAAACCCAAAAAATTTAGCTCAAATACAAAGCACAGATCTCCACTGTCCATTGCCGTGCTGGTCTTTGATGTTCATGTACAGCTTCAAATCTCGAGGCTTTAGCTGTTCGATTTCGTCGGAAAAATCAAACACAAAAATTCAAACTAGCAAAAAAACAAATTACCACAGTAGATTCAAACCCAGAAAAACACAATCTTCGCTACTCAAATTACCCAGAAAAACCCAGTAATTTAGTCCCTAAATTACCCAAATCTGCTTATTCATCTTCACTAATCAAATCGGGAATTTCGGTCTGGATTTTCAGCAAGGCAGAGTCGGCGTGCTTGACTACGGAGGAGAGATTGAGAGAAAGGACTGAGAAATCTTCCTTGGGAGGGAGACCCAAACCGAGATCTGCTCCAAACCCAGAAACGGCGCCATTGGATCTGCTCCATACCCAGAACCAACGCCATTGGAATTGGTCCAGGTTACCTTGGCGCTGAGGAAGTTGTCGTCGATGGTCTGGTTCTGGTCAAGGCATAGAACGATGTCGTTCGGCGATGCCCTTCTGTATCATTCGCCGGAAGTGAAGACTTGAATGAGATGCTGGTGAAGGAAGACAGGCAGTTTGTGAGGTTAAACAAAGGAAGAATGGTGATGAGGAGTGAGATTGAGATTGAGAGTGGTTTGCACGAGAGAGTAGGATTTATGAACTTGTATTTTTTGCTTACTTGTGAGTCCAAATTGAGAGAGAAAGAAACTTTTAGATCTGGGTTGGGGTTCTTGGTGTTCTTATTCAATAAACTTTTAGATCTTAATTCATGTGAATTTTAGTTTTTAATTTTTTATTTAGTTAAAATTAATAAATTAATTTTTTAAATTTGTATGCTGACGTGGCATAGGTGATGTGACATTTTTTATAATATTTTAATTCCTCCATCAGCCACGTCAGCATTTTCTGTTACTTGGGTGACGGCAAAGACTTAAATGTCACACGTTAATTGGTTTAGGGACTAAAAGTAGTAAAAATAAAATATAGGGACCAAAATAGAAATCGGGTCAAAATGTAGGGACTAAAAGTGCATTTACGCCTTTAAAATTTTAAGATCATAATTTGTTACTTTTTTAAATTAAAGGAATTTCTTAGTCTCATAAAAAAAAAAAAAAAAGGAATTTCTTAATTTATTACCCTTGAACTATATAATTATATATATGGTAATTGAATTTAAATTATATTTTACATTTATACACTTCATTAAGATCTTGGTAAATTATTTTTTTTAAACAATAGGGTAAATTATAAAGTTGGTCTCTATCTTTTACACTATATTTCAATATAGTCTCTAACTTTTCAATTTAGTCCCTATCTTTTCAATGTTGCGTTAATTTTGTCTTTTTTATTATCACTTGGATGGAAAAAAAATTATGTATCAAATTAAATAATAAAAAATTATTTCTCATGCCCTATTAACTGTATACTATCACATCAGTTTTTTTTTTTTTTTTAAACCAAAATTAAAATGAGACACATGAAAGCCCGCCAACCAAACACATGAAATCCCTTAATTTCTCTACTCAGTCACCACCAATTAAACTCATCTCCATTTCTTGAGGAATTTGTTCTCACAAATATATGTTTTTCCCTACAAAATGAAACTTCTTCAAGAAGAAGATAAGGAAAAACGTGAAGAAGAAGAATGCAAAGAGAGGGGGGGAAATGGGCATTTGCCCCTAATTCACAAATTATGCAGCAAAATGTCTCTATTTTGAAACTACTTAACAAAATGTCCCTATTTTTTAAACTCAAGCTCAACAAAATCGAGTTACAGGTGGAATTTGACATTAGCAATGTCAAGTTTTATGCATATTTTGCCATGCTTAAATTTTTTTGAAAATTTAAGTGGAATTCAACACTTCTAATGTCATGTTCCACTTAAAAATATACATAAAACTTGATTTGAGGATATCGAGTTCTACACAACTCAATTTCGTTAAAATAGAGTTTCAAAAACGTGGACATTTTGCTAAATAATTTCAAAATAGTGGCATATTACTACATAATTTGTAAATTATGGGCAAATGCTAAGTGTTCATCTTTCTAACCGTGATTTTGCATCTCGGCTGTTTTTGCAGGTAAAAGACATGTAGCTCCCAATATCAACTTTGTCAACGTCGCGGACCTTAACAAGGTGCTAAGAGCCGAGGTGTTTGTGAGTGAAGACAGGAAACTGAGAGTTGTCCACCTCATCCTCGACTTCAAGCCCTTATCCGACAATTTTCAGGAGGTGGGCAACGCGATCAGAGCAGGCGATCCTTGGCTAGCTCGGATAGACATCTCGGTGCCTAGTTTTCTAGCCTGAGAACATTGTGCAAGTTACCAGCCTTCCCAACGTGCTCCCCTGAAATAACGGCTCCAAGAGAAGAAACTGCTTCCTCGCGCCTGTCACTTGAGGAAGAAATAGACCAATTCCAACTCACGGAAGAGAGGGAGGAGTAAGGAGATCTTGTCATTCACATCTTGGACACAAAGGACGAGTTTGACAAAACTTCAGGTGTTCGCACCTCTGGCCTCGTAGTTGCACATATAGACAATAGTTCAGAGGAAGAAGAAGAAGAAGGGATGGCTCTAAATAGGAAGAGAGGCTTGAAAGATCTCCTTACAGATAGGGGCAAGGGACTGACGCCCAAGGACGTTTTGGGGTCCTAACGTCTTCTTGCTCTCCCCCCCCCCTTCCTTCTCTTACAGTTAGCCTGCTCCCCATGCCCAACTTGAAGAAAAAAAAGGAAAGAGAAGGAGGGAGCCAAAGAGGGGGAGGTGGTCCACCAAAAGGAGCCAAAGCAACAAAAGACGGCCAAGGGCCAGATGCGGGCCTCCTCGGTCGAGAGAAAGGAGGACTAGGATGTGGCCGAGGTGCGCCATCAAAACCCCACATAGGACCCTCGGTTGGAGCTGGACAAGACAGCCATTCTCCAGAACTCCACCGTCAGGGAGTTCTAGAAAGGGCACGCCCACTATCTGGCTAAAGCCTTAGAGCAACCCCTCCTTTTGCCTAAGGACATGGCTGCGTTGAAGAAAATGAGGCAACCAGACCTCTTTTTGTCCCTGAAGAGGGATCTAGCCCTGGTAAGTTTCTCGGCTTGCCTTACTAACTTCATGTTGGGTTATCTCTTCCTTCTTCTTTTTTTAATAGTGTGCTTGTCTGTCGCTTTTATGCAGGCCATCCAGGAGGTGCTTACTACCGAGGAATGGGTGAAGGATGCCCGGAATGAGGCTAAGGACGTGGCCAACCTTCGCGCCGAGGCCGGCAAGGCCTTGGGCGCAGCTAAGCAGAAGAACAAGGAGCTCACTGCAAAGCTGATGGCGGAGGAGAGGGAGAGAAAGAGCGCTGAGGCCGGCCTCAAGAATTCCAAAGACTAGACTGAGAAGCAACGCAAGAAGCTCCATTATGCTGAAATAAAGCTAGCCACAGCCAAGCAGTAGGTCGCGGACTTGAAGGCGGAGCTTGGGAAGGCCAAGAAGGTTGCTCGAACGGCCAAAGAAGTGGCGAAGGCTTCGGAGCAGGCATCCTATGACCGCAGGGTGCAAGAGATCGAGGTCCACCTAGCAGAGGAGATGACGGAGGTCTATAGGGACTACTGCAAGGAAGTGTGGGCAGACGCACTCAACCTGACAGGAGTCCCTGCTGCTTCCGAGTGGAGGAAAGCTGATAGCATTTACTACCCCGCTGATATTCGTGAAACTCCAACTATACTCCCCTCTCCTGTTGCCTTTGCCTCAGCCTCTTCTGAGCAGCCCCTCATCACCCAAGCCCCTTTTTCCCCTACTAAGGTCCCCGAAGGGCCTAGCAAGACTGGTGACCAAGGCCAAGGGGCTGAGGTGGCTAAGGGTAAAGAGCCTGGCCAGGGTGGTTCTCGGCCAGAGGACAAGGGTCCAGAGGCTACCCTTAAACTCAAGGATGCCGCTCCTCAAGCTAAGGATGTTGTTTCCAAGGCAAATGTGGTTTATTCCAAATCCAAGGAAGCTAATCCCAAGGCCATCAACCCTCCTGTCTCCCAGCCTGGCAGCAAAGATGACCCTCCACCAACAAAGGCATAGTTTAGGATCTTTTTCTTTTACTTTTGTTATTGCACTAGCATCATTTTTTTTTATTTTTTGTAATTTTCCTTTGTCATGGCAGTTTGTCATGTTTGAGATGTATCCCTTTCCTCAATCAATGAAAAGACATAGATTTTTGCCTTTGTGGGACTTTACTTTTCTTGCAATATATGTCTCTAGTTGGCTATAGCTATTGTTTTGCCCCCTGTTGAGACCTTAAATCAATGATGCTTCTAAGGGTGAACACCCCTACTTTAACAAAAGCTAATGGTGATGGTTTGTTGTTAACTCAGATAAAGCAAACCCATGTAAACAATGAGAAAGAATGACTATGTGTTAGTACTGAAAACTGTGTAATTAACAGGGAGGCCTAAGTCCTTAGAGGTAAACAAAGCACTTAGTAGGAAAAGAGTACCTTATTTTAAGAGTACCTTAATGTACCCTCAGAATCCTTTAGCCAAGGCCCAGGGTGAGTCCTTGTTTTCATGTGATGATGAATATGCTGGGGTCCCATCCCTGGTGGGTTCACCAAGTGTTAATTTCCCCAAAGCATGTGATCCGAGAGGTCACATAAGAAGTGGAGAGTTAACCAAGGTTTTGTTTAACACTTAAACAAACAACCCAGAATATTAATTTACCCAAGGCATGTGGTCTGAGGAGTCAGGCATGACCAATGTTCTATTTAATATTCACATAAGTAGTGGAGAGTGTTAATTTACCCAAGGCATGTGGTCTGAGGGACCAGACATAACCAAGGTACTATTTAACACTTAAAAAAAAAACCCAAAATACTAATTTACCCAAGGCATGTGGTCTAAGGAGCCAGGTATGACCAAAGTTCTATTTAATATTCACGTAAGTAGTGGAAAGTGCTAATTTACCTAAGGCATATGGTCCAAGGGACTAGACATAACCAAGGTTCTGTTTAACACTTAGGACAATGATGAAAAGTGTTAATTCACCCAAGATATGTGGTCCGAGGAGTCAGGCATGATCAAGGTTCTGTTTAATACTTAGACAAATAATGAATACAACAAAACTTGTTATAAGTAGAACATGGCATAAATGCCTTCATTAATAGTAATACCTTCGCAAGTTATTTACATTCTAAGGGCGTGGAATAATTTTTTCATCTAAATCTTCTAGGAAATATGCTCCTATACCAGCTACCAAGGTGATATGGTATGGCTCTTCCCAATTGGGCCCTAACCTCCCCCATGCTAGGTTCTTTGTAGTACCCAAAACCTTCCGCAATACCAAGTCTCTGGGAGCTAATGGTCTTAACTTCACATTTGAGTTGTACCTTGCTTGAGCCTTTGTTGATAATATGCCAACTGAACCATGGAATTTCTCTTCGCTCTTCAGTCAAATCTAAGCTCTTCTCCAATAATCTGTTATTGCTGTCTGGAGTAAAAAAGTTTGTCCTCAGCGTTGGGAATCCAGTTTTCAAAGGAATTACAGCCTCGGCCCCATAAGTCAAGGAAAAGGGAATCTCTCTTGTAGACCTACGAGGGGTAGTCCAATATGTCCCGAAAACATGTGGTAGCTCTTCCACCCATTTGCCTTTGACATCGTCTAACCTCTTTTTGAGTCTGTTAACAATGACTTTGTTCACCGCCTCGGTCTGCCCATTTCCTTGGGGATAAACCAGGGTTGAATATCTGTTCTTAATACCCATTTCACAACAATACTTCCTGAAAGCTTTGCTATCAAACTGAAACCCATTTTTCGATATGAGGGTGTGAGGAATCCCAAATGAATGACAATATTTTTCCACACAAATCTCTTGGAATCCACATCTCTAATGTTCGCCAGCGGCTCAACTTCAACCCATTTGGTAAAGTAATCAGTGCCAACCAAAAGCCATCTTTTGTTTCCTGCTGCTTTAGGGAAATGTCCTACAATTTCCAAGCCCCATTAAGCAAAAGGCCAAGGACTAGAGAGAGGAGTAAAAACACCCCAGGTTGATGGATGTTTGGGGCAAATCTCTGGCATTGATCACACTTCTTCGCATACTCTTGTGCTTCTCTTTGCATACCTAGCCACCAATACCCTTGAGTGAAGGCCCTGTGAAGATGAGATTTGCCACCTATATGACTCCCACAAATCCCTTCATGTAGCTCTAATAGAAGGGGTTCTACTGCCTCAAGATGTATACACAGTAAGTACATTCCAGAGAAAGAGTGCTTGTACAACTTTTGGTCCTTAGACAACCAAAAACGAGGAGCCTTTCTTTGCACTTAATCAGCCTCTCCTTTCTCCTCGGGCAAGATGTCATCCTTGAGAAACACAATAATGGGATCCATCTAACTAGGTCACACTCTAATCTAATGAACCTGCACCACGTCTTTCTTTATCTCGCCAAGTTTACACAAATTTTCAACCAGGATGACCCGAGGTAAACTCTGAGCCGAGAAGGTTGCAAGCATGGCAAGAAAGTCCACATGAGTTTTTTTGCTTCTAGGGATTTGCTGTAAGGCAAAAGACTTGGACCCTGATCATAAATGTCTGACCTGACTTAAGACAAGCAGCTCAGTGCAACACTCTAGAAAACTTTTTCACACTCATTTATAGTGAATTTCTTGGCTCAGTGACCCATTATATAGAAATGGCACGAGAAGCATTCTTACTGATGAAGTGTTGCTCCTTTGAAAGGAAAGATTTGGAAAAACATTTTGACAGAATGTCAAGTCGATACTACTCTTTTAATGGCATAAATGATGTTAATTCCAAGAACACCTTTCTAAACCCTTCTAGAACCATTGGGAGATCAAACTCTCCGCATGATGAATCTCCAAAAAATAACTTTGTACCAAGCCTCTTTAGGAGAAATTTACTAGCATGTGCTTATTGCTCTTGAAAAACTTTGCAACCAGAGAAATTTTCTTTCAGAAATTGATAAGATCCATAAAAAGCTTAAGGACAATTGTAAAAGGAAAGATTTGCAGATAAAGTGCTATGACAAAAACTATGCTTGTCCAACAAAAAGGAGAGACCATTTCAAGAAGTATTCTTGAAAGAAGAGACATTATGCAAGTTAGAAGAAAAAATCATTCAGAAAGAAAAAATAGAAGTTTCTCAGACGAAAGTAGTTTAAAGGAAAAACTTCAAGAGTGTGCTTTGTATGTAGAAGACTAGGCCATTTTGCAAAAACAAATGTCCAAAGAAGGAGAAAGCAGTATAACTTCTTGAACAAGCCCAAATCCAAGCAGATGATACTCCCTTCTCAAATGTAGAATCACTCTTCTCACTGGACGATGATTACTCTCCCCAAACTTTGATAGTTATGGCCTATTCCACTTCAAAAGATGATTCAGATCCAGATAATGATGATGATTCAGACCCAAAAATCCAAACCATTTACACATCCCAGCCTATTATAGCCCCTCTAACCAGTCCTACACCCATAGCCCAAGTACATATCCTTCTTGACACTTATTCCAGACCCATTCCAGTAATAGCCCTATTTGATATAGGAGTAGCAGCAACAATTATCCATCCTAAGATTATACCTGAAAAATTTTGGCTACCCCATAATCAGATGTTCAGAGCGGCAAATGGAGAAACATTTCTGATCGCCCAGAAAAGTAAGTCTATCTTTATTAGAATTTTTCCAACCCTTACCATCAAACACCAAGTCCTTGGATCCCCTCTTACAGGCAGAGGCCTTCTTATAGGATTTGATCTCCTTCATCAAATACTTAGCCTCAGATGGTCTTCAAAAGGACTTTTGCATAAACAATACCTTCTCACTTGGACCCAAGCACCTCATTTATTCACAGTAGACCCCTTTGACTCTTTGAGACTCCAGATTATCAATGACTGTTGTGCAAACACCCACTCTGAATTCCTCCTAAAAAATCCAAATCCTTTGTGGAAAAACCCAACTTTTTTCATAAACCTACTCTTTAAAAAGAATGAAGATGCTAACCCCACAAAAGCTAGTCACAAAGGAATGAATCTAGTACATTTAACCTTGGCTAAGTAAGAATTATCTACTCTTCTTTCAGAAGGCCTCATTGAACCAACAACTTCTCCATGAACATGTGAAGCTTTCTATGTCAACAAGTATGCTGAGCAAGTCTGACGAAAACTCAGATTGGTAATCAATTACCAAGATCTTAATCATTTCCTTACAGATGACAAGTTCCCTTAGCCAAACAAAACAGGATTTTGGCAATTAGGTACCCATCCAAAAGAAAGGTACAAGACAGCATTTTGCATCCCGGACCACCATTATCGATGGATTGTTATGCCTTTTGGTCTAAAAAACGCTCCATCTCAATTCCAAAAAGTAATAGTAATGTTGTTCCAACCACTCTTAACAAATGCATTAATCTATGTAGATAATATCCTCTTATTTTCAAAAGATGCAGAATCCCATGAAAAATTGCTTACTGAATTCTACAATTTAGTAAAAGCTCAAGGGATAATGCTTTCAGAAAAGAAAATGGTCATAGGAGCGTCTTCTATAGACTTCTTGGGAGTAAACATTTCTGATGGAAAGTTTACTTTGCAGCCCCACATAGCAGTTTCTCTTGGAGAATTTTTAGACAAGCTCACAAGTACCAAACAAATACAACAGTTTCTTGGAATTGTTAATTATATGTCAAATTTCATTCCAAAAATCTCTAGATACAGGGATTGTTTAGCTTAATTGCTGAAGAAATCCCCTCCAGAATGGAATTCAGTTCATACAGAAGCAATCCAACAATTGAAAAGATTAGTAGAAAGGCTTCCCTCTTAACAGATTCCAAGACTAGGCAAACGGATTTTGCAGACAGATGCAAGTGATGAGTACTGGGCAGCAGCTCTCTTTGAAGAATTTGATGGCAAAAGAAATATTTGTGGTTATAAAAGCGGTGCATTTGAGCCCTCAGAACTCCATTACCATTCCACTTCTAAAGAAATCTTGATAGTCAAACATGGAATTAAAAAATTCCAGTTTCATCTTCTAAGACATAATTTTCTAGTAGAAATGGACATGTCCTCATTTCCCAAAATGCTCCAATTCAAAAGGAAAATGCTTCCACATCCTCAATTACTCAGATGGTCAAATTGGTTTTCACAATGGTCTTTTCAAGTCAACACACATCAAAGGCAAAGATAACCTTATCACTGATTACCTTTCTAGAAAACCTCCAGACCTTAACACCACAATTATTCCTCTACCTTTGTGTGTATATCCAATTACAAATCCATCCTCATCTTCAGGCCCTTCCTCTGTAGCCCTTAATGATATCCTTAATATGATAGAAACCCTTCCTTAGAGATAAAAGACCAAATAAAGACCTTGACCCTTGAAGCTAGATATAAAAGAATCCTTAGAGAACTCCATAATTATCTCAAAGACCATCAAAGACATGTTCTAGCTATCTTCCCTGATATAGACCAACCATGGAAAACCCCTTTTGGCTTTTAGATAACTAATTGGACAGTTGTACATTATCTCTACATGTGGTATTTACTCAATGAGCATTACTTGTGTCTTCATTTTGAACAAGAGTTTTACAGATATATTTTCCCACGTGGAAATAAATATTTTCATAAATTCTGGTTTGAAATCGTGAAAAATGATGTTGAAAATGGTGAATGGATAAAGTATTCCAAAACAGAACACCCAAGATTTCGAACAAAAATCACTTCGGCATGTTTAATTGCTAAATTCAATTCTAAAAATGATGTCTGTGCGCAAGGAATCTTTCACCCAACAGAGATGCATTGCATAACTAATCCAGATGGCACTCTCCACACACATATGGACGTTTCTTGGGTATCCTATTACCATTCCCTCACAATGGCAGAATCTCTTAATAAAAGAATCTTATCTGAAATAGTACCAACTCATCCAAATGTTTGTAGACAACAGTGGCCACATGAAGACCATTGGAAAATGCCCAATCCTCTTTTTGGATATGATGATCCTTACTACCATAACCATTATCTAGATGTTGATACTGATGTTGATGAAGCATGGTTCCAAGGAAGAGATGGATGGGACTAGACATCTCTAACACTAAAATAAAAAAATAAAAAAAAAGTCCCAAAAACGTCTTCAGACGTTCCACCCTCATCTTCAGCGATCAAAGAAATTTCTTCTTTTGTCAGAAGCCTATCCGGATGAAGATCACCACAACCTAGGCCCCTTGACTCCGTTTGAAATTTGTCAACTCAATTTTAGTACCCCCACTTTCTTGGACATTTGTCAACAGAGAGCCAGCGCCTACCATCTTCTGTAGAAAACTCCTTATGATCTAAATGTACATTATGGCTGTAAGTTCTTTCCTACAAATAGGCCTCTTGTATCTTTAGAATGAACATAGTGGAAAAAACCCTTGTAAGAAGTCTATCATAGTCTCTCATGTCTGATGTAAAAAAGCTGTTGAATCTAATAATATCTCTAAGCTTGTTGTATCTTGTTCTGTGTACTATTCCCTATGTTCATGTCCTCTTTTATACGTTCTTAACAATATATGTCAACCTGTTTCCATAATCTTCTTACACCCTTTTATTCTCACTCTCCCTTACTCTCCCTTATAATTGGTATCGAAGCTGTAACAGCTACTATAGTAGGACCTGCAACAGCTACTATAGCATAAGCTGCAGTAGCTCCAGCAAGTTGACACATGTTCTAAAATCACATCACTTGCCCATTAATGCCCAATCCCAACAGCTTGCTGTCATACCCAAAGAAGTAAGGATCCTATAAAAGAAATCCTACCATTTTAAACTAAGATCCTTAGCCTCTAGCTGCAGTACTAGAAATTGAAGGATCCCATAAAGATTATCTTACCATTTTTAGCCAAAACATGAATTTAATGCAAAATATTTTCCTCCAGCAAAAGATGTCATTCATATGACATCATCCAACTGTAACAGCAGCATTAAAGTCTCAAACTTTCTTCTTTTGGCTAAAAAACAAAAACTTACTAATGAAACCACTTACTTTGTCAAAGACTTTTCCTTATTTGCTAAATTTCCCTTCAACTAATTCTAATTTAGTTACATATTTGGCTCTATAGAAAGAGGACAAAGCTACACATTAGAGTAACCATTATCCATTCCTCTCTCACCCCCTTATTCTGAAACTTCTTTCACTTTGCTGCCATATCTCTAAACATCTCCATATCTTTCTTCATCTCTCTTACAAAATCCTTCTTCTTAGATAACACCTATTACATACACTACTACCCATCTCTCCCACACTTTAATATTCTGAAACTTCATCATTTTGCTGAACAAAAGCACATCTCCATCTCTTTCTCTATTTCTCTTACAATACCTACCTTCTTAGAAAGCAACATAACCCATGACATAACACAAAAAACCACTCCAGCAGCAACTATAAGCTCATGTATTTACTATATTTAACCTTCATATTATCTATCTCATACTCCTATATATTTTACAAACACGTTCCTCATAAACCATCCATACATACTTCTTACATATATTTCTAATCTATCTTACAAACACCATATCTCACAAAACATATATATTTCTTATCATCTCCATACATCTTAAAAGATACTAAACATTCTTCCAAGAACACATTACAAAAGTCCTTTCTCATGGAAGGCATATGAATATCAATACTAAGACCTTTTTCTTAAAAGGCACAAGACTTCATATTAAAGTCATTTTCATTGAAGACATACATTTCTAATACTTAAAGCTATTCTTATGAAAGGCACAAACTTATGAAATTAAAATTTATTCTTATGGAAGACAATATCACTCATACTTGACAAAAAACTAAAAGAGCATTACATGAGAAAAATCATTTAAGTGCATGATTAAGGGGACAAACTTAACTAACCGATGCACACGGCTAGACATGTTCTCTCTCCCTCTAGTTGCACCCATTTTTCCTTTTCAATCATGAAGTCACCATGAAAGGACTCACTTCATCATGCTGCTGAAATATTGTGTCCACTGCTATTATACGGCCGGATCTACAAACTGTGAAGATAAGCCATTATATTTTTTATATTATTGAGTTTGTTTTAATTTATTATCATTGGTTTTTTTCTTTTGATAAGTAATAAAAATATATTAAAAGAAGGGGGGTGTCACCTGAGTATACAGGAAGTATACATCAAGGACAAAAACAAATCAAGTGCATAAAGTACAAAAGTCCATTAAACCATGGGCAGAAGAAAAAGTATTATCCTTGTACTATTGTACTTATATTATTCTGCTACTAGAATGTAATCAACTCATTAACGTTATACAGCTAGAGCCACAAACTATGAAGCTCACTAACTTTATACAGCTGGAGCCACAAATCATATAAAGAACAAAGTGATGCTGTACAGCTGGAGTTAGAAACATACAGGATAAGTCAAAATTTCTCTATATTTAAGATTACATTATTAAGTATACATTAACTTATTACTATTGCACAGCTGGATGCAAGTTACTTTAATATCACCTCACTATTTCATAAATATGATCTCACTAATACTTCAGTAATGAACATGCATATTAATAAATTGATCTACCACCGTTGCAAATATATTGTTTGGACATGAACCACCATTAGACACATATTTTTTGGAAATGAACTACCATTAGATATATATTATTTGGACATGGACCATTGCTGGACATACCTTATTATGTTGAACATGAACCATGAACCGCAGCTGGATATGGACTATTGGATTCATCCCATTATTGGACATTTGATACCTAATTTATTATTTTCTAATATTGAACTTCACTTAATATACATAATAACAGCGTATCAACTCACCATTTAATCAAAGTCATCATGATAAGCATATTATTCATTTATTTATTTCAACTATTATCATGATTCTAAGACTTTGGGCTTTATCTATTTTGTAGGCTTAAAAATACACCGGCAACCATTGGTCTATGCGGCCCAATGTCGAGTTTCAGGTTGAACCCCCCAAAAAAAATCCAGGCTTAGCAAAGTCACACTTCCAGCAGAAGACACGTAGCTACACGCAAAAAAAAATCCGCCCCTGACACTCTTCACCCTCGACACTCTTCACAACCATATCATCTATATAGATCTCAATATTTTTTTCCAATTGTGGCTCAAACATCCTAGTCATCATCTTTTGATAGGTGGATCCTACGTTCTTTAAAACAAAGGGCATCACTTTGTAATGGTAATTTCTAGTAGGAGTAACAAAAGTTGTTTTCTCTTGATCATCCAAAGCTAAGAGTATTTGATGGTACCATTGGAAAGCATCTAAAAAGCTCATCTGAGGATGACCTACAGTGGCATCAACTAATAGATCTATACGAGGCATGGGAAAGGGATCCTTAGGGCAAGCCTTGTTTAAATCTGTGAAATCTACACATACTCACCATTTTTCATTCTTCTCATTCACCACCACTATGTTGGCTAGCCAATCAGGGTAAAAAATCTCTTTAATAGTCCCAGCCTGCTTAAGCTTGATTACATTGTCCTTGACAACATCGGAATGTTCTTTAAACAAGCGCCGAGGTGGTTGCTTTCTAGGGATAACCGTCAGGTTGACATTCAAATGGTGGCAAATGAAGTTCAGGTCTACCCCAAGAGCCTTGTAAGCACTCCATGCAAACACATCAATATTCTCTCTAAGAAATACTATTAGCTCTTCCTTCTCCCAAGGAGGTAGCTGAGCTCTGACCTGAAAGAACTTCTCCCCATTATCACCTATAACAACCTTTTTCTAATTCCTCACACTTCGCCCCTTCTACCATATCTGTAAATAATACTGGCTCCCTTGATTGCTAAAAGCCCCGCTCGGTAGAGGCCGATGACTCACCTTCAGCCTGATATCTGATAATAGAAACTAAACACTGCCTAGCCATAGACTGGCTCCCAACCAATTCTTTAACCTAGTTGCCAGATGGATATTTCACTTTCAAGTATAAGGTGGAAGAGACGACCCCCATGGCATGCAACCAGGGTCTTACCACGATGGCAGTGTAGGGAGAGTAAGTATCCACTACAATGAAATCCACCTCAACTACCTCTGACCCTGCTTATACTGGTAGTCTAATCTAGCCCTTTGGTATAACCGCCTTCCCATCAAAACCTACCAAGGGTGAATCATAACCGGTCAAATCCTCTGGTTTTAGCTTTAGCCCCTTATACAAATCAGGGTACATAATCTCTGCTCCACTGCCTTGGTCAACCAACACTCGCTTCAAATCATACCCCCTATCCTGAGGGTAACCATTAATGCATCATCATGTGGTTGCAAGGTACCAACCTTGTCCTTATCAGAGAAACTCAATGCTGGTCGAACTTCTATCCTACTTCTCTTTGGCTCAGGGGAGGAGTCCTTTGCGGGTGGCTGAGCTATGAACAGTACCCCATAGGGGTGAAAACCAGTCCTTCTTGGGGTAGCAAGAATAACACTGATTGTACCCAGAGGTGGCTTTGAAAAAGCATCCCTCTGAAATTCTGACCCTGCCTGGCCTCCCTATCCATTAGGGTGATATAAAAATTGCTTTAACTTACCACCTCAGACCAGCTGCTCCAGGTGATTCCACAAAGTTCTACAGTCCTCCGTAGTATGCCCTCACTCCTAGTGGTACTGGCAATGAAGGCTTTAGTTGCGCCTCGTAGGATCTCCTCCCATCTTGTTTGGCCATCAAAAATATGGTTCATTCTTAAATTTTTCTAAAATTTGATACACTGGTTCTTTGAACACCATGTTAACCATTAAGCAACAGCAGCCCCAAATTACCCAGAAAAATCCCGCCAAGGACGATTATTATTGTACTTGTCTGACCTGAAGTCCCTCCTATCTTGAAGGACCACCTTAGCCTTGCCTTTACCTAGTTATTGGTCCTCCTCGACTAACTTGTACTTATCAATGCGGTCTATGAACTGACACACATTACTAACTGGCTTCCCTGTCACCAATTTCCTCAAACCGTGCTCAGCAGGCCAGGTGACCTTAAACGTTCTTACAGCTACGTCATCAAAATCCTCATCAATTTCATTAAATATCTCCCAGTATCGGTCAGAGTACGTCTTTAAGGTTTCTCCCTCTTGCATAGCCATAGACAGCAAGGAATCCAAAGGCTGGGAAACCCTACTACAAGTTACAAACCGAGAACCAAAGGCCCTCATAAGCTCCTTAAAAGAGTTAATAGAACCCTCCTTCAGGCCATTAAACTACCTCATTGCCACAAGCCCTAAACTGGATGAAAACACCCTACACATCAAAATCTCGTTCCTAGAGTGAACAGCCATACTCTGGTTAAAATGGCTCACGTGCTCCTTCCGTCTTACCATTGTACATGGTAAACGTTGGCTGAGTAAACTGTCGGGGAAGTCTTCCTCCCTCAATTCTGCGGGTAAAAGGCGACTTGGAGATCTGATTCAAAGCCTTACTCATGGCATCATTGCCCAAGCCTTTACGTGACAAACTGCTCCTCCCCCGCCTATCACAACACTCCTCATCACACGAAAAAGACTCACTCGGAGGAGTACTTGACTTGTGCCGGTAGCTATGATCATTATCACCGTCAAAAGAATGGTTAGAACTTGAAGGAGATCCTCTACGTCACTCTTGGCGCAATTTTCTTCTTAAATGATCAATTTCTAATTACATGCTTCTAGTAGTTGCCTCATGAGAGACGTGGCTCCCACTCCTAGATTAGCTCCTACTGGTATGTGTGGTATACACACTAACTTCCCAGTCATTCCTTCGCTCAAGGTTGAGAAACTGATCTTGACGATGGGACTCAATGAACTCCTCACAATTTAGCCCTATGCCCACCATGATTATATGTTGTTTTCACTAAAGCTCAAGTAATTTCCATAAACGGCGCCAATTGTAAGGACGTAATTTTGAGCCTAAGCCTAAAGGGAAAAGGATCTGGGCCTAAAGAGCCTAATACAATGAATTTCTAAAGAGTGGGCTGAAAAACTGGGCTCTAATGAATCAGATAATAGTTGTAGTGAGCTCAGATGACAAGTAAACAAGAATAAAATGGTTTTGCTCAAAGTAAATTGTCCTTGGCACAATTCGAGGAGACTGAGCCTTCTTTTTATTTCCTTTTTTGAAGTTGATTACAAGTCTAGTTCTTATTCCTACAGTGTTTTCTTCTGATTTCCCCCCCCCCTTCCGATCCCCAGAAGGTTCCTTACATTATATAACTCCCCTTAGACGATCTTGACCCTCTATTTGTTGATCGTCCAAGCCACTACTTAAGTGCTCATCCCATTAAACACCTTCCCAAACCCCTTGTGAGTTGCGGCAACCAAGGCAGTACTGTTCAGGGGTCTTCTCCTCATAAATGTAGCTAGGAGGTTTGGTGAGATGCATTAAATGTGGTGGCAACCACCATCCCTTCAGTCATGTCAGTACCAGCCCCTTCCCCGAAGCTCCTTCTCTACAGTACGACCTCTTTTGATGATGTGTTATTGATGTGCTCTTACTGTCCGAAGGCGTATCCTCCTCGGCATAATAATGGCCCTTCTCGGCCATGGGTATGACATGTGACGCAATTACGTTATTGGAATTCCTGTACCCCATAGTAATCATAATAAATGTTTAATGCTATAATATATAGTTCTTATTAAAAGAAAAATACAACAATATATAGTTCCAAATACAAATTTGATCATAGTGATGTCTATTAATAACCACCACAATCCCAAGGGATTGGCATTGTGGTTTCTAAAACCCCATGATATCCATGAGAATCAGATTCTCAGTTCAAAACCTCTTGATAGCATCTTAGGCCACTCCCATGGGATATATCCCTCCATGTAATATTTTAAGTCAAGACACCCTCGTTTGTCAATATTAATAACCACTATTGTGCGTCCCAAGATAAGGTTGCTAGGCCTTGAAGGGATTTGGGCTCACAATCTATTTGTATAGTGGGCTTTTGGATTTCCTACTATGGGTGGTGTTATGCTCGGCAGGGGAGTATACTGGGCCTCCTTCCCTTGTTTCTCACTCTCCTTTCCTTGGGGGTGTTGATATTGCTCCCTCTCTAGTCTTTTCTCTCTCAAATTGCCAACCCCTTTGACTGATTCTTCTTCGTCTATTTATAGCCAAACTTAGTGCAATGGTCATGATTATTCTCCTGATGGGTGAAGGAAGAGGTCCAATACTATTACCCTTAAGTGGGAGTTTAGTTGGGAGTGGGAGAAAATGAATGGCATTGGAACTGGCTCCACCGTTGGGTTTAATGCTCGGCAAGGGCGTTCCCTAGGCAATGGAAAGGAGGTCCAATACCGTTTCATCTAAGTGGACGTTGGGTGGCGGGGAAGAGAAAATGATAGTGGCACGGGGACCAACCCCGCAGGTAAGTCTATGCTCGGCAAGGCACGTCACAGGCTGCTTTGAGCACTCTTAGATCGGACCTCTTGGACGGCACGCGCATTACTACGTGTGGTCGACAAGGGGCCTCTATAAGAGTTAGTCCTTACGGGCCTTAGGGCGATTGGGCTTGACATGGGGGTAGGGCCAATACAACTATAATTACCAATTTCATATTTAAGGCAAAAAATAAAAATAAGAAAATTTTATATGTTTTTAAACTTTCTCATACAATGCATGGTTTACCAAATAGTTTAATTTCTTTTATGAAAAAAGAAAGAAAAAACTAGTTTAACTTTTATCTACTTCTAATGTAATCTACTCTAAATTATAAGATTTAAAATTTAACCTTTTTAGGTAGAAATTATTAGGTTTTCTGTTTCAACACAAAGATTTTTGAAAAAGATTTGAAGAAATTATATATATTTTTTGTCATAATCTGTCACCCAAATTATAATGTCCTCTGAACTTATAATTTGCACAATTAATCCTCTAATTTGAGATTTTTTTTACAATGTACCATATGCAATGCATGATTCATGGGCTCGCACACTAGATTCAGGTTCACCTAATGAAACGAAACATGACTAAATTGATCGCACTTCGTAAAGTAATTTGACTAAACTATCCTCACTACTGTCCACATCTTCTTCTTATTCTTCTTCTTCTTCTCTTTTTTAAAACAAAAACACACGTAAGGGGGGAGATGATGAGGTTTTAACACAAATGTCACTAATTAAATAAATGTCTGTCTTTCCCTTTCTAGTTTTCTCCACCTATTTAATTAATATGTTGGACCCATTTCTCTCATTAATTATTAAATTGGTTAATTTTATTATTTTTTAGGATAATTAAATTAGCTAAAACTCTCTATTACTAATTTTTCAAGGAATTAAAAATTGTATTCAAAACTAAAATCCTATTTGTCTTATTGATTGTTTGAATGGTTTATTTGAGGTAAAACTCTAGGAAAATTTCTATTGTGCACATGCACACACAAAGTACATATACTTAATTTTTTTGTTTTTAACTAAAATTGTAATTTGAAGTCACTATTGGAGGTGAGTGTGTGAAATATACATTGCTCAAAACTCTCTAAAATCTAAGTTTTGATAAATTCAAAATTATATTCTAACTATCAAGTTTTGTCCTTCACTAGCATTTCTTAGTATTTCCAAGATGCTCAAGATGTAAATGGTCCTCTCCTGTTTTAACTATTAAATTATTAATTAACAAAAAAAATTATACTTCTACTAAAATCTTATTATTAAAAATTTGAAACAAAATTTAACATCAATCCTTGAGTGGCTAGTTGTCGTATGCAATTTTAACAATTGTAACTGAAATCATGTTTAAATATAAACATGATTTCATGTAACTAACTATCATCCCTCTACAAATTTTATGCAAGCATGGTTTATATAAGTATATTATATTTCCTCAAAATTCAATGTACCCACAGTACTAAAATTTGCATGTAGAGGATTAAATCAGCATACAATGCAAATTGGATGGTCAGTGCATCTAACAGGCTTAAATTTAGCCAAAAGACAAACAAAAAAGATTACAACGGCTCTAATAGCCTTTTTTTTTTTTTTCTCTCTTCTTTTTTTGAGAAGAATCTAATAGCTAATATAAAACTTGTTCCTATATATCAGATTACAGATTATAATTATAAAACCAACCACTAAAGTTGCCCATCCAGCATTGCTGCTGCCTGCTGAACCTTGATGTATTCGCCTCTTGTTCTATGTTAATGATAGTACCAATCCAAGTAAAAATAAAAATAAAAATCCAACCAAAAATTGAATTTTGATAAATCTGAAAAACCCACAATTGATATTGTATAGCACATGATCTCAAGCTTAAATCTGTAAACAAATTCTAAATCCTAAATGAAAGCTATAAAAATTGGAACTGCAATAAACGATCTACGAACTAAAAAGATTACATATTATAATAAATCCAACCAAAAATTGAAGTTTAATAAATCAATGAAGTCAATAATTGATATTGAATAGCATATGATCACATGCTTAAATCTGTAAACAAATCCTTAATCCTAAACTACAGCAATAAAAGTTAGAACTGCATATAACTAAAAAGGTTGGTTCTTTCTTTGTCTTCCTAATCTCACATGAACTGAGCTCCTGGGGGGAATTTCATGTTGGGATTCTGAGCCATAAATTGCTTCAACAACTCTTGTTTTTGGATCTCATCGCTTGTTGGAAGTCCCATCTGTTTCTGCCTCTGATCAAACATCATCTTCTCCACAGCAGAACGAGTCTCGGGGTCCAAGTCAGACAACTTGCTTGGCTCCGGTTCAGCTTTCTATGTGTCAATCTCTGGACCACCATTCAACAAAGATTTCCACTACTCGCTCTGATCTCTCTTGCAAATAAGAATAGTGATCATCTTCTTATCCTCCAAACTCCAAATACAATCGTCAACTTTCACAGGCTTGAATAGCTCTCCATCGAGGACTGGAGGCTGACCCTTGAGCCCAACCTTCAAAGAGTTCGTCTTTATGTCACACAAAAGAAGGCTGGATTTAGTGCCTTGTGGGACTGGCACGTTTACAGTGACTTCTTGAAGGGACTGACCCCATGAATAATTCTCCATATCAAGGCCATTGTCTTTGTTGGGAACAAGTTTGTTCTCTTTCTGCTGCTTCTCCTCCTCTGGCTTTTTTAGTGTGGCATCGGTTTCTTTCTCAGCAAGAATGACGTCCTTCTTAGAAGACAACAAAGAAGAAGAAGAAGAAGATTGTTGATTCTGCTGATCTTCTTCATAGTCAGAGAGGATGGCCATGACTAACAATGTTCTTGGATTCACTGGGTTTGTTGGGAAAATACTAAGGAACGCTAGGAAGCTATGATTTCTATGGAGGGTTTTGTGAATTATTGTGTGTATTAGGATCTGACGGGATTACTGGTAATTTATAGGAGACTAGAGAGGGTCGGTCAAGAAAAAGAAAGTCAATTCTCTGTTTTACATTAACTATTCGGATTCGGATTCGGATTTGGTTTCCGATTTGGAAGTATAGGCTTGGATGCGTGTGAGATTTTAACTGATCTGAAGATTTTGTTACATACATGTGATTTGTGATCTGAAAACATTAACTTCAAAATCACGTTTTCAATTATATTTTGGCTATTGTGTAAATGCACATGGTGGGCAGAACAAACACTGCCATTTTAATTTTTGATTTGATATCGTCAAATGTAGCTCCATCAGTGTTAACTTTGTACCAACCTGGATTTGGTGGCCTCCATGCTATCACATCAGGTGCAGCAATGCTTACAGCTGGCTGGTTTGCTGCTTGGTATTCCCTTAAGTGCATACGGATCATCTCCATTTCCCTTTGAAATGGAGAGTGTCCATTTCACGGTGGGGATTTGTTTGAAAAAAGATCAACGCTCAAAATCTTGCCACATCAATTTAAAGGGAAACACACACTTTAACTGGGGTTAAGCACTTAACTGGGAGGGTTGTTTAACTCAACCGGACAAAATCTACTGAAGAAAAAAAAAAAAACCTTTTGGGAGGGAAAGGTGAAACAGAGGTGTATTAGCCTATCTCTCACGTTCAAAGCTTCACAAATTTTAACCAAAAAATAAAAAGCTTCATAGAAGGTTCAGAGAACAAGTGAAATAGAGGTATATCATGTTCAAAGCTTTTAGGAGGGAAACGTGAAACAGCTAAAAGCTTCACAGATTTTAACCAAAAAAAAAAGCTTCATGGTAGAGAACAAGTTCAGAGACAGCTCTGTTTCCATCTTGCCAAAACAGAGGTATATCCAAAAACTTGTTTATGCTTATCTTATTTGATGTTTGATCATTTTTCTGCATTTATATTGTTGTCTTGGTGAGTTTATGTTGTTGTTTTGATGGCTGAATGCAAGTTAGAGTTTATCTGAATTTTTATTTTTATTTTTATTTTTTTGAGATAAAGATTGAATCTTTATAATGGTTAGATGATTCTTGGAGTATCTTTTTTATTTTTTTGAGATAAAGATTGAATCTTTTTCTTTTTTTTTTGAGATAAAGATTGAATCTTTACTCTGTCTCATTTACTTCTTTTGTTTCAATTCATTATTACTTCTTTTGCATATCTCTCATTTCTTGTTATCTATCTATTTGTGCTGCTTAATCATGATTGTTAAAAGAAAAATCGCTCATCGATTTTCCATTTTTAGGAATATATTTTTGATGAATGAACTCTACGAAGCTAGTGCTGGTCCTTTTTTTTTTTAATTTAAAATTTCAAGTCCCTTATAAGCTTAACCTGAGGCAATTCAAAAAAAAAAAAAAAAAAAAAAGAAGAAGAAGCTAATTAAGATATGTTAATGTCATTTAATTGCTGAGTTTTTGTATTGGATTTTCGTTTGCCAATAAGTAGGTCGAAAGATTTTGATATTACCAATATTTGGTTTACAAGAATAAATGCACTCTTTAGAAATAACCCAAATGTGAACATTTTTTTTTATGGGAAAATGTGAACATTTTTTTTTATGGGAAAATGTGAACATGTTCTGGTTGCTGAAGTCATGGATGAGATGAGACTAGCTTATATTAATCTATTAAATTTTAGGCCATGGCAAAAATGCTGGTTTTAGTATTAGAAAAGAGTATGTAAATAAATGTAAAAAGACTGGAGTGGTTACTTCAAGAAGATTTGTGTGTGCGAAGGAGGGAGTTTGAGGCAAAGACAAGAGAGATCAGAATATAAAGAATCCACGAGCAGAAACAAGATATGGTTGTGAAGCACATTTGGTTATTGTACTTAATTGAGATAGTAAAAAGTATGTGGTGAATGATTTTATTGCCGAGCACAACCACTATCTCCACCTCGCATCAACTGTGCACATGATGCCATCACAACAGAAAGTGGCTGCAACTCATGCTATTGAAATTGATTTGGCACATGAATCAGGATTAAGATTAAAGCAATCTTATGAGCTTCTTAGTAAGCAAGTTGGTGGATATGATAATCTTGATTTTACCAAGCAAGATCATAAAAACTATTTACGCACTAAGCGACAGAGAGACATGGAGCATAGGGAAACTGCTAGCTTGGGAAGATATATCAGTCGTCAATTTAAGAAAAATTCTTCATATTATTTCGCTACTCAATTGGATTGTGAAGAGTTGATTACTAATATCTTTTGGGTCGATGCAAGAATGATCATTGACTATAGCCACTTTGGTGATGTAATAATGTTTGATACAACGTATAGTACAAATAGAGATGCAAGGCCACTTGAAGTATTTTTGGGTCTCAATCATCATAGAGAAACTGTTGTATTTGGAGGTGCACTTTTATATGATGAAACAATTGAATCTTTTGTATGGTTATTTGAGACCTTCTTAGAAGCAATGTCTGAAAAGAAGCCAATCACTATTTTCACAGATTAAGATGCAGCAATGTCAGCTATAATAAAAGTAGTTATGCCTAAGACATATCATGCATTGTTTAGTTGGGCATATGTGGTAGAATGCTAAGAAACACTAGGGTCATTTGCTCAAAAATGAGTCTCAATTTAACAATGATTTCTTAGCATGTATCTATGAGTATGATTGTGAAGATGAGTTTCTTACAGCTTGGAATGAAATGTTGGATAAGTACAATGTTCGTGAAAATAAATGGCTAATTGATCTATTTATATTGAAGGAAAAATGGGCCCAAGCATATGTTAAGAAAACTTTCATTGCAAGAATGAAGACAACCCAGCTTAGTGAGAGTTTCAATGCTGACTTAAAGGATTGCTTGCGTACTAATCTCAATATAGTAGAGTTTTTCACTCATTTTGAAAGAGTTGTCAATCAAAAGCGGGATAAGGAGATGGAAGCAGAATACAACCCTAGACATAAATTTCCAAGATTGAAGCTCAAAAGCTCTCCTATGCTTAACCAAATAGCAACAATGTACACACCTATGCTGTTTGATTCATTTCAGATAGAAGTTGAAGAGGTAATGGCACTTTCCATCCTAGAACGCAATGAGAGTCAAACACATAGTTATGTGGTTGGAGTTTTCAATCAATATGGAAAATATGAAGTCATGTGGAATCCATTAGATGGGACTCTATCTTGTAGTTGTAGAAAGTTTGAGTCATTTGGTATTTTATGTAGGCATGGTTTGAAAGTTCTTGATGTATTGGATATCAAGTTGATTCCTAATAGATATATCATGAAGAGATGGAGAAGAGATGTAAAAGATGGAAGCGAAAAAAATTGCACAACACATAACATTAAGCCGGATACTCGAATGGAATATGTAGATCGGTATCGAGATTTATGTCCAAAATATATTCAATTGGTGAATGAGGCATGTGAAACTAAAGAAGGCCATGATATTCTAAGCTTAGCAATTGCAGATTAAAAAAATTAAAAAATTAAAAAAAAAAACCTTTGTGACCTTAGGAATTGCAAAGCTAATGTAGAAGAAGATATCATTAGGCCTTCCATCGATTTTGCAGACAAAGAAGTTCAATTATGTGCTTCGATTATGATTGTACCAAAAGGGATAATGAAAAGGGAGATTTATTGTAATAAAAAGCGTAGGACGAAATCGTGGATAGAAAAGATGCCGAAACCAAAGGAAGGCACATCAAAGAAGCAAACAAAGAAAAGAAAAGTGCAGAAGGTAATCTTCTAAATTATCCTTATTTTCACCATTCTATTTTATTTTTACACATTAATATAATATACTATTATTGTTGCTAAACTAGTACAATTTTTACAGGAAATATATGCACATGACATCATGGCACAAAAGAAAATTGAGGATATCTCTTCTGGAAATATTACTAGCTTTACACAACTTTTAATGGAAAAGATATTTACAATTATATATTTTACTTTGATATTAATAATAGTTTAGATGCATGATTTGATAATTTTAATGTCAAGCTTGTGATATGTGTAATATGTAATTGATTTTTTTGTAGTTGGCTTCTACAAGTTCTGCATCACATCAGGGAGGCTCATCAGCAAGTGTTGCATTAGCATCACATTTAAAGAGTATATCAAGTGTTGTAGGCTCCAATGACAAACTTAATGGTGCAAGAGGTCTCTTGACTCAAGGAATTGTTGCAAGTGGAGGTCCCTTGACTCAAGAAAGTGTTACAAGTGGATGGAATGAGATGGTTCATAAAGTCAAGTCATTTTTCTAGTTTAGGATCATGTTTTGTAATTTTCCTAGTTTAGGACTGGAGTTTTGATGGTCCAAAGTTTAGGACTAGAGTTTTGTGATTTTCTTACTTTAAGATTGAAATTATGATGATCCATAAATTTCCTTTTGTTATGGTGATAATTTTTGCATAATTATTTGTTGCTGCAGAAATTTTTATGTTTTTCTGCATAATTATTGTTTCTACAGATTGTACATTCTGCATAATTACTATTTGTAATTTTTGCATAATTACTGTTTGTGTTTTTGCACAATTACTGTTCTACATAATTACTGTTTATGTTTCTGCATGATTAGTGTTTATGTTTCTGCATAATTACCATTTATAATTTATGCATAATTACTGTTTGTGTTACTGCATAATTACTGTTTGTAATTTTTGTATAATTACTGTTTGTGTTTCTGCATAATTACTGTTTGTGTTACTGCATAATTACTGTTTGTAATTTCTGCATAATTACTGCTTGTGTTTCTGCATAATTACTGTTTGTAATTTCTGCATAATTACTGTTTGTGTTTCTGCATAGTTGTTTTCTGCATAGTTGAGTGTATTATATAGTCAACCTGCATATTCAGTTTGAGTGTATGCTTCTTTCTTATGGTTCCCAATAATATCACAAACAAGCCTTTTAAGGTACTGTATACTTTAATGAACAAAACTTTATTGAAATGTATACTTTGATTACAAGGCTATTAGAACAAGAGCCCTAATTAAATACACAGTCATGGGCAATGATTTATTTCCCTCAATACAACCCAATCATAACCCAAGACAATCAAAGCAATCCTAAACTTGTGCACTTTCTCCTCAGCAGTTCGAGTTGCAACTCTATACTTCTCAGCTCTGCGCTTGGCTATCCATTCCTGCTCTAATGCTTCTGTCCCTCTCAATTTTGGTAGCTTCTACCTCGGCTGCCAGTCTCGTAAACCTTTCCCACACAATATTGATGAACTTGATGTGCTCAACTCTTAGTTCTTTGTAGCACTTTTCTTCAAGATACTTTGTTATCTATTTAAAAAAAGAACCAAACATAAGCCAACACAAAATAATGGCATATCTATTTAAAAAAAGGAAGCATATTGTCCTAGTCATGGGAATATAATGGCACTACAACTAACTTTTATTAAATAAGAGCATAAGCCACAACGACACTTATACTACATAATCTAATAGTCACATTGACAACCACTAGAGAAAAAGGAAACAACCCAACAAGAAAAGCAAAAACAAATGAAGTTCGCAACCATTAGGGTTGTAAAGGACAAACATTGAGCTACACATTTTCAGAGATATAAATTGTAAACCACCAAAAAAGGCCAAAACAAGAATGAAGAAAAGAGAGGTACAATCACCAACACAAAATAATAATAGCCCTTTGAATACAAATTACAAGGATTTAAGCATTTTGATACAATAGACAAAAAATGCAAGCAATATAAAAACTGAATTTTAATTAAAACTCATAAAATTCCAAACTTATAACTAAGTCCAAAGGATGAACTTCCTGTGAAATCCTATAGTTAGTGAAAAAGTCCAAAGGATGAACTTCCACACCAATAGTTGTTGTATGTAAAAATGAATTCAAACATCAACAATGAATCAAAACTTAACCAAGAAACCAAAACCCACAAACAAAGCACTTTCAACAATTCTTCTCTTAAAGAAACTTCAGATAAAAGTCAAGATCATCGAGCTTACGTTCATATTTCTTCTCAAACTCGCCAGTAAGATGCCTTTTGACAAATGTTGTTTTACCTGCATTGTTCCAACACTTCTAATTTCATTTTCAATCCGAAAAAATTAAACGAAAGCTCAATTCGACAAAATCCAATATGAATTCCAAAAAAAAAAAAATCAAAGCAAAATCAATTCATCAGTACCAAACTGATTGCACAAAATGGAAATGACAAAGAAAACCAAGATAATAATTTGCGATCCTGTTTAAACAAACAGGCCTATAAAATGGTAATAGACTCTAGAAACATAGATGATTAAGGTATAATTTTTTTTCCCCCTATCATTACATTTTCTCAGGAACCAAACAGATCTTGAGAAGTAAATCAAATTAATGATGGAAAAAAAAATATTACCGGTTCCACCATCGCCAACAATAACAAGCTTGAAGCTTGGATACTCTACAATCTGTTGGTTCGGCAAAGCCTACAACAAAAAAAACCACAAAAACTCAAATATTATCGAAAACCCAAAAAAAAAAAGATCTGTAAATCTAAAAAATGCAAAGCAGCTAATACATTTGGTTTCTAATATAAAATTAAAAACTAAAACAATTTTTTTTATTATTATTTTAGAGTGGCTTGGAAAATATAAAACAAAGAGAAAGATCAAGGGCGTGGGCGTACCATATTTGAATTTGTGTTGTTGTTGTTGTAGTTGTTGTGAGTGTTTGGGTGAGTGGCGCAGCCTGCTTCCAATAACGACGTGAAGTCCCTCCTCGTCTCCTTCATCGCCTCTGATTGCTAGCATGAGCTCCACCGCCTCCTCCTCCACCCAGCTTGCCTCGCTCCCAAACCCTCCAAAGCTCTTCTTGACACCTCCGGCGACGGTGAGGACCGTGGGATAAAGAGAGAAGGAGAGGGGTAATGGAGAAGAGAGAGAAATTGAGATTTTGAAATATTCAGATCTGAGTTAACCTTGGTATGCAGACCGTGAGATGCAGAGCTTTGCTTATCTCTCTCTCTGATCTAAGTTAACCTTGGTATAACCAGGGTTTGAATTTGTTGAGTTAAGGTTTTAACATTTTGATTGACGTGGCACATCTTAGACCCTAGATGTATTTCAAATTAATCCCCACCGTGAAATTCACACTCTCCATTTCAAAGGGAAATGGAGAGGATCTGAATCCCCCTTAAGTACTCTGTGGCTTCCTTCACAATCACCTCGAGACTCTTACATTGTCCCCCATGTCTCACTTGATTTTTGTTATTCCACAATCCCCACACAGTAGTCGCAAACAACTCCCAGTTGACCCCTACACACCTTTCTTTGATTTCCCACACAATGTCGATGAAGACCCTTGGGGGGTCTTGAAAGTATGGGAGTTTTGGCCTGGTGCCACACCACACATCCACAGCCATTCTGCAACTTCACAAGGCGTGCCCCGACATTTCATCTAGCCCACACAAATCACACCTTCCATCCTTGCCAACCCCATGCGCTTTCAGGTTTAGTTTCGTGGACAGTATATTTTTACATGCTCTCTAAAGGAGATGTTTGATTTTGTTTGGACAGTTCAGTCGACATACCATCGTCCATATTCCCCTCATCCCCGTGTTATCTGAGCTGCCCCCTTCCTCCCCTCTCCCTCCTTCTTTCAACACTTTTTGGGCCACATTGTATGCACTTTTAACTATGAATCTTCCATTTGAGGTCCATGCCCATATGAGTGAGTCTTCAGGCAACCTGGCACTGATAGGTATACTTAAGATCAGTTCAGCCTCATGGGGGAGGAACATGTTTTTCACTTTTCCCACATCCCACCCCCTCCTATCAACATCCACCAAACTTGACACCTTCTCCATGCCTGAGTGGGCACCAACCAGACTTGTCACTTTGAAAGATTCTGGGGACGGAATCCATCTATCCTTCCAAATCCTTACACCTTCCCCGTTTCCTTTTCACCAAATAGACCCCCTATCAACCACCTTTTTTGCGTTCCAAATGCTTCGCCACGCATAGGAAGGCCTTCTTCCCAACTCTGCCTCACTAGCCACGCTATTCAGGAAATATTTTGCTTTAAGGACTCTATGGACTAGAGAGTTGGGGTTTTTCTGCATTCTCCACCATTGTTTAGCGAGTAGCGCCAGATTGAAAGCTTTTAAATCCCTAAATCCCATACCTCCCTCCACCTTTGGGATGCACAACTTCTCCCATGAGACCCAAGCCATTTTCCTTTCCTTATCTTTTTGGCCCCACCAGAAGTTCCTCATGAGGGAGTTCAGCTCTTTGCACAATGTATCCGGGAGTTTGAAACAACTCATCGTATATGTTGGCATTGCTTGAGCTACTGCCTTGATGAGAATTTCCCTACCTGCATGAAAATGAAGCTTACCCTTCCAACTAGCAATTTTCCTCCCAACTTGATCCTTGATTCGGTTGAAAGCCTTTCTTTTCCCTCTCCCCACAAACGGTGGCAGTGCTAGGTACTTTTCATGATGCTGAACTACTCTAGCTCCAAACTTCTCCTTCACATACTCCTTTATCTCCCTACTAGTGTTCTTGCTAAAATAAAGAGAGGTTTTTTCCTTGTTGAGTTTTTGCCCCGAATCCCCTTCATAATCTTCAAGTACTTTTAGAATTCTATCACATTCACCCTCATGGCTCTACAAAACACTATGCTATCGTCGGCAAACAACATATGGGTTATGCTAGGAGCTCTTCTACTTACTGCAATCCCATTTAAGTGCCCCCAACCCTTTCCTCCTTTTTGAACATAGTCGATAGTCCTTCTGAACACAATAAGAATAAGTAGGGAGAAATTGGGTCACCTTGTCGTAAACCCCTTGATGGGATAATTTTCCCTTTTAGTTCACCATAAATCAAAACTGAGTAGGATACAGTAGTTACACACATCATTGTTAGGGAAATCCACCTTTCATGAAAGCCCATCTTTCTCATCATAGCTTCTAGATACACCTATTCGACTCTGTCGTACGCCTTGCTCATATCGAGCTTTATGGCCATAAGCGCTTCCTTCCCTTTCTTCCTTTGATCAATGCAGTGCATGGTTTCAAAGGCAACTAGCACATTATCCATAATCAGTCTACCAGGGACAAAAGCGCTCTGCGCCTCATCAATCATAGCAACCAACACTCTTTTCAGTCTATTAGCTAGGATCTTTGAGATTTATACACCACATTGCACAAACTTATTGGCCTGAATTCTATAATCTTTTGGGGGATTTCACCTTTAGGATGAGGCATATATATGTTTCATTCAGTCTGCACAACATCCTGCCCGAATTTAGAGAAGAAAGAACACAATTGACCACTTCTGGCCTAACAATATTCCAATAGGGTTTAAAAAAGATTAGTGACATACCATTTGGTCCAGGGGCTTTTGTTGGGTGCATTTGCTTTAAGGCATACCAGACTTCCTCAGCCTTGAAGTTCGTAAGTAGTCCTTCATTCATGTCTGGCGAGACCCGAGTAGTTATTGAGCTCAAGCTAGCCTCAAAGCCGGTTGGCTGGTCGGACTTGTAAATGGTCTTAAAGTAATCCAAAATGGTTCACTCGATCTCGCCTTTGCCTTCCTGCCATTCTCCAACTGGATTTTGCAGCCCCACAATCCAATTTTTCCTCTTTCTTTGGCTTGCAATCGCGTGAAAAACTTTGCATTTCGATCACCCCATTTCAGCCAGAGTGCTCTGGACCTTTGGTTCCACATCATTTCTTCTCTACACTGAATCTCATTAATCTCCCTTCTCACCCTCTTAATCTCCTCTGTTTTCCCATGTAAGCTGTCCCATAACTTCAGTTGTTGCATTTTCTCTTTTTTTTTTTTTTTAGAATCTCATTAACATTGCTAAACTCAGGCTAATTCCATCTCTGAAGTTGTTCCCGGCATCTCTTAAGTCTACCCATTATGCCATCCTCTAACTCTATCCTCCCCAGCTCCCATGCCCCTTCTACTATTTCTCTACACCTTTCATCCCTTGTCCACATTGCTTCAAAAAAAAGCGTTTCCTCCCCTATTTTTTGGGTTGTTTACGTGTAAGAGAAAGCATTAACAACCATCGCTACATGCCTCACTCTCGCCTCAGGAAATAACCTCATCCACTCCTCATTCGCAACTATTATGTCGAGCCTGATCTTAGTGCGCTGCTCACCCCCTCCCCTCCCTGCCCATTGCACCAAGTGAATTTTTGTCCAATAAAGCCTAAATCAAATAATTCACAATGGTTCAGGCAATCCCTAAACTCGGCCATCTGGCTTGCATCTCTGTCCAACCACCCTATTTTCTCGTCTAACTATGTAATTTCATTGAAGTCACCAAACACTATCCATGGCATAGTATTCTAATTTTTAAGAAATTCCAGCAATTGCCAAGAGATAAAGCGTTTACCTACATCGAGGTGCCCATAGAAACCCGTAGCTCTCCATGGAGTTGGTGCCGAGCCCTCATGGACTTCCACATCAATGTGGGAGTTTGAACAGCTTCTAAGTCTAATATTTAAGCCTTCCTTCCACATCATAGCTAATCCTCCGCTTCTTCCATCACTAGGAACTGTGATGCCCTGCGTATAATCCACTTTATTTCTAATCCCTTTCATTTTAGTCTCCCCTGTCTTCGTTTCTGTTAAGAAGACCAGCAGTGGGTCTTTTGATCTCACCTCATCAGCAAGAGTTCGAACTGCCAAGGCCGACCCCATGCCTCGACAATTCCATGCCAAGATCGTCATGAGGCTCAGCGGTGCTGCCTTGCAGCAACCGCCTCTCCGCCAACCATCTTCTCTTCCTCATCAAAGCTACACCTTATTTGCTTACCTTCAGTCCTGCCTTCTTTTCAGCGTTTTACATCCAACACATTTGGATCTAGTTCACTTAATGGGGTTGGGCCTTCCTGTTTCAAGCTTTTAGGCCCCTTTTCTTCACCTTTTGATTCTTTTTTAATCTCTCAGGCCAAACGTTTCCAGTGCCTACTGTTTAGGCCCAATTTTTCTGCACTCCACCCATTCGCTTCATCATAAATCATGGCCAATGGGCTTAAATTAGTTTCCAACCCCATTGGGCCTACTGGTTCGTTTTTCAGGCCTGAAGCTAACGCCAAAATTTCATCAACCAAAGCTATTTTCCTCTGATCATTACCTTTTTCCCACGTTATGCTCTCTGACTCTATTGTCTGAGATTTGGCTTGGTCCAATGCATCCCCTTCTAGAACCATCATCTTCTCCTCTTTCTTTTCAACCATCCCGTCAACCCTTCCTTTTTCATGTAATACCTCTGACCCCCTCACACCTTCCCCAGCTTTTATTCTCTACTATGTCAGCGGGATCTTCTCCAAGCTTGTTTATCTCGAGGCTTGAGCCCCACCAGCCCCCACTGAGGTCTCGTTCAAATTGGGAGTTGCTTTCTTCCTTTTTCGATTCAACTCCGGCGTCCCATCGGTTTGTATCTGTGTCCACTCCTCTTCCCATGCCCATTTTGTTTTGGCCTTGCGAAAATCTTCTAATGATGTCGCCTCTCATCCATGCACCATACTATAGCACCTCCCCCTCTGCTCTATTGTTTTCTTCACCTTTTTCTGGGCATTCTTTTAGTGCGTGGTTCAGTAGTCCACACCAGTAGCAGAAGTTAGGCAATCTTTTATACTTAAAGCTGACCCACCTGCATTTCCCCCCTTCCACTGTGATTTTTTTGCCTCTGACTAATTTCTTGGTCACATCTAAACGCACCTTCACCCTCAGGCACGTTCCCCAATGAACACCAGACTCCTGAACATCAATCTCCAACACCTCACCCAGCTTGGTACCCATTGCTCTTCCCATCTCTTTTGTTCTACAGTTCAGGGGAAGGTTGAAAATTTGGACCCAAAAAGGTTCCCACCTGATCTCTATCTCCTTCGGAGTAAGTTTTCCGTCGAGCTCTTGGAGTAGAACCAACTGCTTTTCATAACTCCATGAGCACATATACAAAACTTTTTTCTTATCCCTACCATCCCCAAATTCCACTAAATATAGATCCTCATCAACCTCAGAAATCTGAACACCCTTATTTGTCTTCCAGAGCATTCTCATGTTTTTTCTAAGTGCCTCGGTGCTTATACTTTTGTGAGCTAAGATTTTCATTAACACACAATTCTTTCTTATCTCCCTTGCTGCTCTGGTACAGTTGAAACCAAGTTCAATTCCCTCATCCTCTTCCTCAGTAAAAGACAGCTTACTCCAGAGCCTTCCAAGCTCGTCTGCCATCCTATTCCACCCAACTAAGAACTAATCCACTCTACTAAGAAAGTAGGACTCCTCTCAGGAAGAAAGGACCACCACACGCCCTCACCCAGGGGGGCACACTATCTCTTGCAAGTGGCTGCAAGACTACACATTGCTTCTACATGCACACAGGCACGAGAGCACCTCATCACAATTCCAAGCTACTTAAACTGGTATTATAAAACTAAAGCTTCTATTATTCTTAAATTTGCAAATGTTTTTGCTTGTATATAAGGATGGTCATGGGTAGGGTATGGGTCGGGTATACCTATACCTTACCCGAAATATTTATCCATGGATACCCGAATATCAATACCCATTAGTATTCATACCCGAATCTTACCCGGATCTATTATCCATGGATATCCATACGCTACCTGAAACCTGAAACTCATTTTTTTATAATAAAAAAAAATCCAAAACATTTTAACTTAAAAACTAACCAATAACTTTATCATAAAAATAAAATAAAATAAAAAACTAATCAATAAAAAATTCCAAAACAGCAATTTTGATCAGACCGTTGGATTATTTTTTTGTGCGGTTGATGATGGAAGCAGAGAAATGCATGAAACTAAAGATGGGTTTTTGAAGGTTACCAAGATCAGCTACCAAAGACGAAGTGAAGCTAACGATCGGTGATGTGGATTCCGCGATCCCAAAAGAAGTCGGGTTGGGGTTTGAGATTTGTGAACCCGTGAAGGCTCTGGAGGAAGAAGAAGATGATCGGTGATGTGGATTCCGCGATCTGAAACGAAGTCAGGTCGGGGTTTGAGATCCGTGAACCCATGAAGGCTCCGGAGGGAGAAGAAGATGAAGATGATGATCGATGATGTGGATTCTGCGATCCGAAACGAAGTTAGGTCGAGATTTGAGATCCGTGAACCCGTGAAGGCTCTGGAGGAAAAAGAAGAAGAAGAAGAAGAAGAAGAAGAAGAAATGAGGAATCGTGTGAGAGTTCGTCTTCGATCGAAGTACCCAATGATAGCGAAGAAGATGATGATGATGAAAATGATGATGTTTCGTCCAAGGAGGCCCAGAGCAATTTCAAGCATGGACTACGGTAAGCCCATAAACTGAAACACCATAATTCTTTTCTTACCTTCCCACAACACGAAGCGGTGAGGAGAGGCAGAGAGGCAGAGAGAGTGTGAGTGACGGTGAGAGAGGTTTAGGTTTTTTTTATTTATTTTAAATATGGGTCGGGTTTGGATAATATCCATACCCTACCCGAACAATTCGGGTAATACCCATACCCTACCCGGTTAAGTTCTACCCATGAAGAACCAGGTATTACCCAGAATATTTGGATCAGGTAGGGTTGGATATCTATTACTCAATGGGTATGGCCATTCCTACTTGTATACTTCCAATATATACAAATGCACCTCTCACTAAAAATTAAAAATTAAAAAATCTAAAACATCAAAGATTATGTCTTGCATGAACTCTTCACATACTTAGAAAATATCGTCTCTTTTCATATATTAATTTTGATAAAGAACTTGCTTTAAATTTATTTATTAAAATAAAATATCTATTGAAGCTTGTATAAGGAAGCATTGTCTAAAAAACACAATCATCAGTATATTAGAAATAGAATTCGGCAATATGAGAATTCCAATTTTGAGTTTTCAGATTGAGAAAATTGTGTTGTCCAATAACTAACCTTTTAGATGAGGAATCAATGCGCTTGTCTTCTACTTTCATCTCCGGTTTGCTCCCTGTTTTTCTTTTCCTCCCTTTTTGTGTCAAGCATGAAACACACTGTTTTACAGGCTCAGCTCATGGCCAATTTTGTAGTTTTTTTTTTAAATTATAAATTGCACATTTGCACCCTCTAAACTTTTTCTAAAATTTAATTTAGTCTTTATGACTTTAATTGCATTGAATTTAACTTTCTAACTTTGAACTTTGTCCAATTTAGAGTTTATTTGGAATGTGATGAAAAGTTTAGCTTATTTGAGTTTTTAGTTTTTTTTTTTTTTACTATTTATAAGTCTCATTGCACTTTTTAGTATTATTCATGGGTCTCATTATACTATTTAGCTAGCTTTTAACTCTTTTTTTTTCTACATTTTCGGTAAAAAGTTTTTAGATTCAACTAAACTAGTCACTAACCCGTGTTATGCACGAGAACCTATCTATTTATGAAGTAGACTAAAATAATTTTATGAAATCTTAAATTGATTAAGAAACTATACAATTGCATAATTTGCTCTTGTATGACTTCAATTTATGTTACAATACGATGAAGAAGCTTGAACGTGCAATGGCTTACAAAAAAAGCCACGTTTAGGATAATATTAATATAGTATTTATTCAAGTTTTTTTTTTCTATCAACGTTTGAGTTTGAGTTTAAATTAGACTTGTTAGAGAATTAGAGTTTCACTCCTTGTTAAGTTTGGACTAAACAAAAATAATTTTATTTTAAAAAAATGATTAAAAAATGATGAGTTTGAGTTTAAGTTGGACTTGTTAGAGAGATAGAGTTTCACTCCTTGTTAAGTTTAGACTAACAAAAATAATTTTATTTAAATAAAATGATAATTTTATTTAAATATTGTACTGACGTGGAAAATTGTGGAAGTTTCAAAAGCTTAGGTTTTATTTATATATATATATATATAGATAAGTTGTTCCCAAACGAACCCGTAGTTTTCTTTCTAATGTCCATCATGCTCACACTTAGTGCCAAAAAGACAATGTAATTTTTTTTAATTTCATAAATTAGAAAAAAAAAATAGAACAGTATTATTAAAAAAATAGAGAATAGTTTATTATTAACAGACATTAATGAGATGTCTAAATTGAATGAAGTTTAAAGTAAAAAGGACTGAATTAAATGAAATTGAAATAACAAGACTAAATTGAATTTCAAGTAAAGTTAAAAGGTACAATTTATAATATAACCTTTCCTAAGTCATAATTTGTTACTTTTTAAACTTAATAATTTTCTTAATTTTTATTTTTATACTAAATATATATTAATTTAAATTATATTTTACATTTATACACTTCATTAAGATCTTGGTACATTATATATTTTAAATACTAATATATATAATTACATATGCAAATATAATCATAATAAATGTTTAATGCTATGATTTTTTTTTTTTGAGAAATTAATGCTATGATATATAGTTCTTATAAATAAACAAAAACAACAATATATAGTTCCATATACAAACTTTATCATAATAGATGTTTATTTATAACCACCGTAACCTTCTTGTTTTTTAGAAGAATAACCACCATAACCTGTATCATAAAAAATAACCAACATAACCCCTTACGGATTGGTTTAGAGGTTTCTAAAACCTCATTATATCCCTAAGATTAATATCTTAGGTCTAGACACCCTCATTTGTCAATATTAATAACAACCATAATTATCAATTTCATATTTAAGGAAAAAAATAAAAATAAGAAAAATTTATTTGTTTTTAAACTTTCCCATACAATGCATGATTTATTAACTAGTTTAATTTTTTCTAAAAAAAGAAAATAAAACTAGTTTAGTTTTTTCTACTTCTAATGTAATCTAATCTAAATTATAAGATTTAAAATTCAACTTTTTTTAGGTAGAAATTATTACGTTTTTGATTTGCTTTAACACAAAGATTTGGAGAAATTATACTTTTTTTTGGGTCATAATCTGTCACCCAAATTTTAATGTCCCCTAAACTTATAATTTGCACAATTAATCCTCTAATTTGAGAGTTTTGCTGCAATATACCATATGCAACGCTTGACTCAAGGCTCACACACTAACGCTCTGTTTGTTTCAACGTAAAATATTTGCAAAAGTAAAATATTTTACATGCAAAATATATTACTAAAAATATATTCATTTTACGGTGTTTGGTTTGCATTCCTGAAAATGCAAAAAAATGTATGTTTTAGCGCAATGAGTTTTTTTTTTAACAATCTCACAACCACCACCTAATTCGGCAAAAACCAACCCACCACCATCCACCAACCCCCCAAATCACCACCGCACAAACCCACCGACCACCACCCCGACACTCTACTGACCATTCAAATCCACAAATTGGAGGGAAAAAAAAAGAAGCCAAAGCCAGCCAACCACCCACCATAACTCACAAACCTAGCCCTCACCATGGCCTACAAACCATTCCAGTTACCCAAAAACTCAGTCATCACCATAACACAAACCATCCCAACCACCTACCACAACCCATAAACCAACCAAAAAGTCCAAATCAATAAAACCATGCGGTGGCAAAAAAACCCAAATCTGAGAACCGTGGGTGAGTTGATGACGGTGGAGGTAGAATTAGTGGGTGTATGGTCAAATCTGAGAACCAGTGGGTGTATGGTCGGATCAAACAAAGAATTAGTGGATTTGAGTGGTCGAACCAAGAATCGGTGGGTGAAGGTGTGGAGCTGATGATGGCAGAGGTGGAGGTGGCATGAGAGTTGCCGGAGATGGGTGGCGTCATGAACCTGAGAGTGGCTTGGTGGCTCTGGTATGTGGGGATGGAGAAGTTGAGAGTGAGAAGGGAGAGAGTCATGGGAGGTATATGAGGGAGAGAGAGCATGAGAGTGACTAATTTGAGGGAGTGAAAGTATCGGGGTGAGAAGGGAGAGAGCAAATGTAAAATGTTTTACCAAAATTTTAAGTGTAAAATATTTTACATAAATTTGCCTAATTGATTTGGTTGACTGAAAATATTTTACTTTTAACTAAATATTTTACTGCAAAACAAACACAATAAAATAAGAAAATATTTTCCTAAAAATATTTTACGTTAAAACGAACGGAGTGTAAATCAAGTTCAGCTAATGAAACCAAACATAACTAAATTGATCTTACTTAGTAAAGGAAAATAGTAAATTGACTAAACTATCCTCACTGCCCTCCACATCTATCTTTTTTTTTTCTTTCTTTCTTTATTTCTTTTTTTAAACAAAAACACACGTAAGGGGAAGATGACGGGGTTTAAACACAAATGTCACTAATTCAATAAATTGTTTGTCTTTTCCTTTCTAGTTTTCTCCACCTACCCCTTCTCAAAAAAAGAAAGTTTTCTCAACCTATTCAATTAATATGTTGGACCCATTTCTCTCATTAATTATTAAATTAGTTAATTTTATTATTTATTAGGATAATTAAATTAGCTAAAACTCTCTATTACTAATCTTTCAAGGAATTAAAAATTGTATTCAAAACTAAAAACCCTTTTTGTTTTATTAATTGTTTAAGTGGTATATTTTAGGTAAAACTCTAGAGAAATTTCTACTGCACACACTCACACACCGTACACATAATTTTTTGAACTAAAATTGTGATTTAAAGTCATGATTGGAAGTAAAAGTGTGAAATATATGTTGCTCAAAACTCACTATCATCTAAGTTTTGAGAAATTCAAAATTATGTTCTAACTATCAAGAGTTTTGTCGACCCTTAGGACATAAATCCTCATTTTCCGTGATAACTATCAAATTATCAAGAAAAATTAAAATTTAATATCAATCCTTGAGTGCAGAGGCTGGTCGTCGCACGCAAATTTTACAATTATAACTAAAATAATATTTAAGAATAACCATGATTTTGTGTAACTAACATCCCTCTACAAATTTTATGCACATGACATAAGTATATTATATTCCCTCAAAAATCAAAATTCAATGTACCCACAGTACTAAAATTTGCATGTAGAGAATTAAATCAGCATACAATGCAAATTAAATGACCAGGCTTAAATTTATCCAAAATCCAAAAAAAACAAAAAAAGATTACAATGATTCTAATAGCCAATATAAAACTTGTTCTTATATATCAGATTACAGCATTGCTGCTGAACCTTGATGTATTCGCCTTTTGCTCTATGTTTAATGATAGTACCAAAAAATAAAAATAAAAAACAAAAAATCCAACCAAAAATTGAACTTTGATAAATCTGAAAAACCCACAATTGATATTATATAGCACATGATCTCAAGCTTAAATCTGTAAACAAATTCTTAATCCTAAACGAAGGCTATAAAAATTGGAACTGCAATAAACATCCACGAACTGAAAAGATTACAGATTATAATAAATCCAATTTTAAAATTGAAGTTTAATAAATCTAAAAAGCCCACAATTGATATTCAATAGCACATGACCACATGCTTAAATTTGTAAACAAATCCTTAATCCTAAACTAAGGCAATAAAAATTAGTACTGCATAGTGCATATAACTAAAAAGATTAGATCTTTCATTGTCTTCCTAATCTCACATGAACTTAGCTCCCGGGGGGAATTTCATGTTGGGATTCTGAGCCATGAATTGTTTCATCAACTGTTCTTTTTGAATCTCATCGCTTGTTGGAAGTCCCTTCTGTTTCTGCCTCTGATCAAACATCATCTTCTCCACAGCAGAACGGGTCTCGGAGTCCAAGTCAGACAACTTGCTTGGCTCTGGTTCAGCTTTCTGTGTATCAATCTCTGGATCACCCTTCAACAAAGATTTCCACCACTCGCTCTGATCTCTCTTGCAAATAAGAATAGTGATCATCTTCTTATCCTCCAAACTCCAAATACAATCGTCAACTTTCACAGGCTTGAATAGCTGTCCATCGATGATTGGAGACTGACCTTTGAGCCCAACCTTCAAAGAGTTCGTCTTTATGTCACACAAAAGAAGGCTGGATTTAGTGCCTTGTGGGACTGGCACGTTTACAGTGACTTCTTGAAGGGACTGACCCCATGAATAATTCTCCATATCTAGGCCGTTTTCTTTGTTGGGCACAAGTTTGTTCTCTTTCTGCTGCTTTTCCTCCTCCTCTGGCTTTTTGGCCTCGGCTTCTTTCTCAGCAAGAATGATCTCTTTCTTAGAAGAAGAAGAAGAAGGTTGTTGATTCTGCTGATCTTCTTCATAATCAGAGAGGATGGCCATGATTGACAAAGTTGTTGGATTCGCTAGGAAAACTACCGAGGAAGAGGAACGCTGCTGGGATTGCTGTGTAGGGTCGTTTTTTGTTGTTGTGTTGTGTGTATTGGGGATATGGGGGGATTGCGAATATATATATTAGAGACTAGAGAGAGTCGGCCAAGAAAAAGAAACTCCGGTTCTTTGTTTTACGGCATTAACTATTTGGATTAGGTTTCGGATTCGGATTTGGAAGCGTGAGCTTATTATTATTATTATTTAAAATTTGGAAAAATTACAATTTTTCTTTTTGCCTAAATTATACTTCATCCTATGAACTATTAAAATATATGATATACCCCTAATTTTAAAAATATGTTACACTTAACCCACTATCGTCTATTTTGTTGTTACCTTTTCATAATTTAGCATTGAAAAACTAATTTACTATCAATTATTTGTTTGTATAGAGAGATATAAATTGACAATTCAATACTAAATTCTGTTATATGTTATAACTCAAAGAAGTTAATTGTGCAGCATCTTGATAGTTAAGGGATTAAGCATAATTGAAGTGATAATTTAAAGTGTAAAAGTATAATTTGCCCTTAAAATAATTAATTTGAAGTGCGGGTAAAAATATGATTCTATTGACTTTCTTACAATAAATTTGTTATTTAAAGGAGGCTCTATTGAAACTAATTACATCATGAGTCATTAAGAGGGTGTCCTTGGTAGAAGGTACTTGAAAGGGTTAGAATATGTACCTAATAGGATTAAAGACTGTGTACCTAGGAGTGTCAAAGAGAGTCCTTCGCCCAATGCACATCATCCAAGTTAGAGGGAGTACCTAGGAGGGTCTGAGAAAGTGCTACGGAAAGTCTCCTTGGCCAAATGGAGTCTTTGGCCTAATGCACCTCAGCCAAGTCAGAGAGAATACCTAGGAGGGTCTGGGAGAGTGCCACAAAAAGTCTCCTTGGCCTAATGCACCTCAGCCAAGTTAGAGGAAGTACCTAAGAGTGTTTGAGGGTGCTCTAGAAAGTTTCCTCGATCTAATGCACCTTGGCCAGCCAAGTCAAAGGGAGTACCTAAGAGTGTTTGAGAATGCTCTAGAAAGTCTCCTCGGTCTAATGCACCTTGGCTAGCCAAGTCAAAGGGAGTACTTGGGAGTGTCTGAGAGAGTGCTCCAAAAAGTCTCATTAGCCTAATGCACCTTGGCCAAGTCAGAGAGAGTACTTGGGAGGATCTGAGAGAGTGCTCCGGAAAGTCTCCTCGGCAAAAAGGTAGATATCTTGATGTCTTAAAGCTTGCAATGTAGTCCCCTACTATTCGTGACTGTCCCCTAGGCTTAGGTTCTTAGAGGGATGGAGCTAGAATCACTCTAGCTTAAGTTTTTAAGAGCAAACAGTGAGAAAACTTGAAGGAATTAATCTTCCTTGCTGCTGGACCCGTGGATTTTTTAAGACAATGCTTCTTTACTTTTTCCCTCCTTTTTATCGCGAAGATTTTTACATGGCTAGCCATGTGGCCAATTTAGGTTTAATGTACAGAACATGTGTCAGTGTCACCATGCATGGCTCTTTGGTATTACATGTGCCTAATTTTAATTAGTTGCACATACTTAAGGGAATGTGTGGTGGTGGGTGAATTGAGAACATGTGGTTGCATTCACTTTGTTCAAAAATGGGATCCCCGCATTAGGACTTGGCGTGTTTGGATCTAAGTAGCATTATAATTATGTGGAATTTTTTCTAAGTTTTTTATTTGATTTTTTTAATAATCCAATTTCAAACTTGATTTTGCAATTTATTGATTTGTGTTGTGCCCATTTTTTAATTTCATTTTTATAAATGGATTAGAATTTTATTCTATTGGTTAGAGTTTGAACCTTACATCGATTATTTGAAGACAAGTACTAGTAAGTGGCAACTCCATAAATTTTTTTTAGGGTGATCATTAAAAAACTTAAATTAAACAAAAATTAGTAAAAATAAAATTTGGATATATCAACATCACAAAAAAAAAAACCAAGTGCAAATACATAAAGTTTTTAAATTTTCCTCTTCGAGATTTTATATTTTGAAATCATTGTATGATAGCTTCATTATCAATGCTATTATCTTCATTTTTTTTAATGTACACAACCCAACAATCATTATATTATTAATCTCCTAGTCAATTACCAACATTTTGCCTAAATAAATAACAATATAAACAAAATGCATTATCTTTTTTTATGATTTGTTTCAACCAATTTTTATATTTTTTATTAAACTAACTAGCATGTAACTCCATGCAAACGCATTGATGCATTTAAAATTAATTTTTATTATTATAATAATATAAATAATTAGTCAAATTAATTTTTTTAAAGCATGTAACACATGCATTCATGCATACATATAGATACATTAAAAATTAAACCAAATTTTATCATAAAATATAACTAATTAGTCAATTTTTTTTAAAAAGTAAACATAATTAGTCACATATTAAAATTATTCTCTAAATTTAATACTACGTATGATCATTTTTTTTCTAATTTTTAATAAGATAGAGTTTGTGGTGATTTTTGTTATGTGGTGATTTTTATTTTTTTTATTTATTGAAAAACATATGGTGATTTTTATTGAGTATTAATTATTGTTTTTTATAAAAAATTTTATAGTTTACTAATATTAGATTCTTAGCATTTTGTACTCATTAAATCACTTGACACAAAAATTAAAAAACTTAAGTAGACACATGGCACAAGTTTAAGTGGATAAAAAAAATTTCGCTCATAAACCACCAAACTCTTTATAGCTGTTTTTTATAAGATAAAAAAAAAATTGTTTTTGAATGTAACCCATCTTTTTTTTTTTTTCTATATCTCTATTGTTTAGTCATATATATTTTGTTTTGTTTCAATAATTTATAAACAATGAATAATCTGATTCTTTAATATTTTTTGATCTTTTAGAAGTTTTAATATCTGAATTTTTAAGTTATTTTTTTTACAGTATTTAAAATTTTCTGACATATTTTTTGTAAGCCATTGTACGTTCAAGCAATGACGTCTTCATCAAATTTTAATACAAATTGAAGTCATACAAGAGCAAATCATGCAATGGTATAGTCTATTAATCAATTTAAGATTTTATAAAATTATTTTAGTTTACCTCACAAATATATAGGTTCTCGTACATAACAATGGTTAACGACTAGTTACACATATAGATATAGATTAGGATTAAATTAATGAAATACTCTATTTAGAGGAACTAGGACCAAGAGGTAGACAAAAACTTTTTAATAAATATGCTATTTTTATTTCATCATGATTAAGATGAAAAGATGAAACATTTTCTGGTAACCATAAGTCTGAACATCATATATATATATATATATATATATATATATATATATATATTTTTTTTTTTTTTTCGTGGGTTATATTGAATTTTGTGGAGAAAATAGTAAAATAGGCATAACTTTCTAACTATATAATTAGTTGTTACGGTTTGCAAACTATATATTTTACTAGCATCTCGAGTCTAAAAGATTCGATTTTGGAGCTATAAATCAAGTCTTTGATGGTCAATTTTTATAGTCTAATTTTGTCTGATGTGGCATTTTTTCTACGTGACGACTACTTGGAAATCGAGTCTCTAAGACTCGATTTACATCCTAAACCTTTTATTTTTTTTACGTTTCACATCTCTCTTCTCTTTACATCTCCATCTGTTCCTTTCTTCCTCCCTACCTCTTCATCTTTTCCTTTCTTCCTCCTCCACGTTGATCTACCATCGAACCAGGATGACCCAGGTCGTCGCGCGACCCAGGCTGACCCAGGCAGCGCGCGACCCAGGCCGCGTTGCGCCCAAGCCGCGTCGCGCCCAGGCAGCGCGCGACCCAGGCCGCATCGCGCCCAAGCCGCGCACGACCCAGGCTGCGTTGCGCCCAGGCAGCGTGCGACCCAGACCGCGTGCGACCTGGATCTGGGCGCGCGCGGCCTGGATCTGGGCTTGCGCGGGGTTTTTTTTTTTTTTTTTTGTGGTGAGTTTTGCTTAGTCATGGTGGTTGGATTTAATATTTTTTTGCTTTGTAAATCGAGTGTTAGAGACTCGATTTTCAGGTAGACTTCACGTAGGAAAAATTGTCACATCATACATTAAAAATCGACCCTCAAAAACTCGATTTTTAGGCCCAAAATCGAGCCTCTTAGAGTCGAGATGCTAGTAAAATATATAGTTTGCAAACTGGAACAACTAATTATATAGTTAGAAAGTTATGCCTATTTTACTATTTTTTCCAAATTTTGTCACCCTGGTGTCTATAGTAATAGGAGTAATATAATTTTTTTTCTTATAATAATAATAATAATAATATAATTTTTTATTTCTTTTGGACTTATTTATTTATTTTTGAGGAAGTGACATGTACGATCTCAAAACCCTACTAATTTCTCAGACTGCCCCAATTGCTGTAACCCCTGCTTTCAGGCTTCAGCTTTGTTTGGGATCGGGGAAAAAGGAAAAGAAAATGGAGGAGAGAGTAAAATGGTTAGGGTTGGTGGGAGCTGGAGTTGTTTTGGGCTCTGTTTCCACAGTCTGTCTTCTCAATCTTCTTCCAAGGCTAGTCATTCATTTACTTTTTGTCTCCGCTTTTTCGCTGCCAATTTTTTCAAATTCTCACTCTTTTCATTTTATTAGTTTAAAACTCTGGGAAAAACAAAATTACAAACTTTATTCTCTTTTCATTCCTTTACAGCTTTATTACTTCAGTTTCCTGGGAAAACTATATGGAACTGTTTGGATTATAAATTACAAAGAAAGCAAAACCCTCACTTAACTTTGCCTGATGGAACTGTTTGGCTTTGTTGAATGAAGTTTCACAATTCAGTGTTAAAGAAAAAGCAAAATCATATTCATAGGAAAGAAAATGATACACATTTTGTTTGCTTTTTTTTTTTTTTATATAAAATTTTAATTTTTTTACTACCAGCATTACAATATAAAAATAATAAATTTAAAATATTATGCAGCATATACTGATTTTTATTAATTCTGGATAAGATTGGTTGTGTATCATTGCAGAAGTGTTGCAAAGCAGTGGGAGGAAAAGGCAATTGGAATTAATAGTAAGTGATCTAGTGGCTTTATTCAAGTGATTTAAAATGGGTTTGGACTCTATAGCCACCATGAACTCAGATGTTTTAGTTAAAGTGACTTTATTTATGGTGCTATGTAGGCATGTGATGAAACCTATATGTATGACATGTATTTTATTGCCTTTGGTATGTAGCATTTTGGGTATTATTGCATTTTGGGTTTGGTGTGTTACATAAACTTTGACATCTTTGAATTTATCAAAAAAAAAAAAAAAAAACTTTGACATCTTTGTTGTTTTGTGGAGAAATAGTTACTGTCTTCACATGTAAAAGCTTGATATGTTGCTACTGTTTTCTATATTATTTTTTCTTTAAAAAATTGTGAACTCTTAGTTAGGAAGAACATGACTGGTAAATTCTGGAGAAAAATTATTGCTTAAGATAATTATACAAAAAAAAAAGGAAAAAGAAAAAAGATTCAACAATGAGGAGTTGTCTTAGTGCACCATCTTTATGAGTTATGACTTAGTGTCTTAGTGTACTATCTTTATGAGTTGTCTTAGTGTACCATCTTTATGAGTTATGACTTAATAAGATCTGAAATCTATATAATGAGCTCTGGTATGTTAGATTCTAACACCATTCTGGCATGCCTTTTATGATGGAAGAAGTAGAAGTAGAATAGAAGGAACCTATCAAAAAAAAAAAGAAGTAGAATAGAAGGATGTCAAATCCTAGATAATTACATCATTATTGAATGCCAAAATTTGGGGGAGTATAATATTTTTATTTTTTAATTTTGATAAGTTACACACACACACACGCCTTGTGGGCCTTGAACATAGGACCTCACCCTCCATCACTGTTATCATGGAAGAAGGATTTGCAATTTGAGTTGGAGCTCATTGGCATAAAATGTCGTCTTGTTTATTTACAAAATTTATGTACTTTCGTTTCTCTCTGTGTTTCAGGTGCTGCCTCAGGCAGCGTTAATGATAACTCTTAGCTGTAATAGTAGAATTTCTGCTGGGTAATATAGTTGAGGCTTTTCAACATGTTCCCTGGCTGAGGTTGACTGCAGTTACCAAATAATGACTTGAAGATGCTCTCTTCCTAATTTACTTATTGGTAGTGAATTTATACCCTTCACATATGCTAGGCTTCCATCGGAGTTAAACCTTCACCCTCCCCCCTCCCCCAAGCCAACACCTATGCCCACACATAGTGCAAAGACCTGATCATGCAGCCATGGAAGAAATGTCAAGTTGCAGTAAATTTCAGTTTTGGCGACTTAAAGATTTTCTTGTGTGAAGCTTAGAATACAATTGGATTGACATGAGTCTTGTATGATTTTGAAGCCAGGTCACTGGTTGAAAATAGCTTTTAACTTTATTATTAAATTATTAATCTATTAGTTCTAGGAGCCAATAAAAGAAATTATGAGTTATAGACATTTTTATGTGCAAGGGCACATCTTGAAAATTTATAAATTCATGTGCATAATTTTATTTTTGGGGCAGATTATTTTCAGATTTTTCATGATAGCTTGAGGAACATTTTATTGGGTTTTCCTATTGTTTACTAGTGAAATTAACAGTCAATGAGTTGTTATCAATATTATTCACTGTTAAAAAGAATTTAGACTTGATTAATAGAATATAAAGTGATTTGTGGTTTGACATGGAATGACAAAGTTGGTACCTTCATAGTTTATATTTAATTTTATTTTTTCGAAAGTGATGCATGGATTAGTGCTCTCCCTCTTTGGTGCAGTGCTATTGTTCACGTCATTATTAAAACAGTCCATCCCCCTGAATTACAACAAATTATTTTTTGATAAGTTGAATTACAACAAATTTCTATCTTTTCTTCCCTGTTTTTGACCCAAATCACACCCTTTCCTCTCCTTGTGAAAACCCTAAAAGCCTACTTTTTTCTTAACTATTTGCCACCAAATAACCCCTGAAAACAACCCTAACATCCTTATCTTGTTGCTGTTGAGATTCTTGAGAATTACCAGCAAGCGGATACCTCGACTTCCGGTCTCTTTCAGTCACCAAAATTAAATATTTTCCAATCCTAACTCAATCTGGAAACCCTGAAGCTTTTCTCTCACTATAACAAAGCCCAAGACATTACTTTTCCCATCCTAAAGCCCAGCACAATAACACGAAGATAGATTCCTAATTTGACCTTTGTCACCTAAAAATGGTGGCTTTTTATGTCACTAACAACTAATTGGTTTTTATTTTTTCTTACATGGTTTTTATATGTGATTTTTATTTTTTAGTGACTAATCAACTGTAATTCTATATTTCTTATAATTGTTATAGAAGGGAATGGAATTGTATCTGAGAATGCTAAAGGCTGCACAGTTTCTGGGAACCAGAAACATGGGATGGCTGGTTTAAACCTTCTAAAAGATGAGATAGTCTCTGAACAATTGACCAGGTACTATTGGTGTCATCAATTAAGTTATTTTTTATTTTTATTTTACCAGTAAACAGAATTCGTTGAGAGTGCAAAGGGGTACGACCTATGTACACAGGAAATATACAAGATAAACACCAAGAAATCATGAAAAGAAAAAAAAGATTGATAAATTCTAACAATTTTGAAAAAGAAAACGTCCATTAGCAGCTTTCCAATCATAGAGGGTCTTCAACACCAAAAGCTTCTACTTTAAACTTGTTTTCTTGTAGTCTCAAAATTACACACATTGCATTTTCCCCAAATATACTACATGATGCATAAGGGAATGGCATTCCACATGTTTGCATTATGGTGCCTACCAAATTTTCTTTTCCAATGAGGGTGTAAATTCACCTCCCATCTAAGCATGACCCACTGCACTCTAAGCAAACATAAGATCATATCCCAAAGTTCATTGACTACTTCACAATGGAGTAGTAAGTGATCTGTAGTTTCCCTGCTTTTTTCGTACATACAACACCAGTCCAACACTCTGATGTGATGCTTCCTCAATCAATTTTTGTAAGGATTTTATCTAATTTACCAACATGTGAAGGCCTGGATAGAATGTGATGGCAACTGTGTGGGAGTGGGGTCTTTCTCTGAGTGGATTGCTATGTTGATGTTGTTAACTGTTAGCATAATTGAAGTTCTTACTTTTCTGCTATTATTAGGAACATTCAATTCTTCGGCCTTGAGTCTCAACAGAAAGTGACTGCATCCTATGTTGTGGTCATTGGTCTTGGGGGGGTGGGTAGTCATGCAGCATCTATGCTTCTGAGATCGGGGGTTGGTAGGCTTCTCCTTGTGGACTTTGACCAGGTATATTCTGTGATGTCTCTCTTTGATTTTTTTCTTTTTTCTTTATTCTTTTTAATGTTTTTGTTCTCATTGTTTTTCATACCTCTATAATACTCAGTTCACCATGTTGGTGTGTCTACTCCTATGCTAAATCCACACATGAAGCTTTGCTTTAGTTTATTTTACTAAACTGTGAAATATTTGATGAGATTTCCCATAGTGTCTATTTTACAGAAATTGTAATGTAAAGAAGGGATTTAAACCACTGGCTAATGATTTTTTTTTAATGGATGCATATTTGCATTAAATAGTGGTTTGAATCGTTTGATGTGTATTCATCATCCAGCTTGGCAATAGGACATGGATCTTTGATACCTAAACTAGAAAGTGACCGGTTATTAAAATGCATTTAAATGATGACAGTTTATTGTTGTGATGGACTACAAAAGAATGGTACTCTATAAGATCCATGATTTTTTATCATATTAGTTTCATAGTTTAACATGAAGGTGAACTTTAAATTACTTCTAGTTGACTTATTTGTTTGGGATTCCTGTATGATATGATATGGTTTAAGCTACCCAACAAACTAAAACTTTCCTCCCTACCTTGTGAATTTCTGAGTGCTTCTCTAGAACAGTTTCTCATATTTTTTCTCCTCCCCCCCTCCCCGGGGACCACTCTTGAAAAAAGAAAAAGAAATAACACATCCACTTTTTTTCCCCCTAAGTTGAAAAATTGGAAAAAAATTGATGGAATTGGTTGTTTCAATGTCATACCTTTATTGCTCTTTCAACACTATCCAGAACATGAAACTTTGACCAAAATTTTGATATATGGTTAAAGCTGTTCGAATCTACCAGCAAAGATGACTTTTTCACATGATAGCTTGCATTAACTGGATGATCAATTGCATTTTGATAATATTCTGAACATACATCACACTGTGGTTCCATGAAGCACTTTACTTTTAATTACTTTTCAGTAATTTTATTAATTTTTTATTTGTTGTGGACACAATGGTCCCTCCTAACTCTTAAGCATGCTAGTAATAATAGAAGGCTGACATTAGTAGAAAAAAAAATAAAAGAAGGAGTATTGATTTTTGCTTTCATATTTACATTCATTAGAATTTATTTGATTAGATTCATAAGATACATGTACTCATTCATTAATTACATGAGAAGGTATCACTTTCATCACTTAACCGACACGCAGTTGCAACAAGAGCAGATGTTGGCATTCCAAAAGCCCAGTGCCTCAAAGAACATTTCCAATCAATCTTCCCGGAGTGCCATATAGATGCAAAAGTGCTATTATATGATGCATCATCTGAAGAAGAAATTCTTTCAGGAAACCCTGATTTTGTTTTGGACTGCATCGATAACATTGATACAAAGGTAACTTTTCTTGCCTATAACTATAATTAATTTGTCATGAATTTAGTTTTACCTGCACCAAAATTACTACCGTTGAATACTCAAATAATTTAAATACTAGTTCTTGGACCTTAATTAACAAGAATTGCAGAAATTATAGTTTAGCCCTTGAATACAAAATGGACCATAACTAATATAATAAAATCTAAATTAAAAACTGTTTTAACCTTAAAAAGACTCATATATATGTCTTGAATTAGCGAATATGCAAAGTAGTAGCAAATCAATCTTCTATAGTTTCATCATTGTTCCCCAGGTGGGAAAAACTTAGCCTTGGGTTTTGAAGTGTCAAAGTATTAACTATTAAACATGAAACTTGCACCCATTCTTCAAACACCTACGGAAGCACTAAAGATAAAGAATCTATTTTTCACTCCATATCGTTAAATTCATTTGGAATAATAAAATCAATGCTTGAAAGTCTTTTCAACTTAAAATCCTTCTTGAATTGATCCATAGCCGTAGCATCAATATCTTCCATGGCCTTGACTTTTCCTTGATCAACCTTAGCTCACCTTGGTCAGTTGTGATCTCCGTTGCCCTTGTAATGCATTCTTTTAGCTGGTCTTGAAATCAAACATGGGGTGAATTGTAAGTCTGAATTTCTCTCTTTAGTGCAACACCTTGTTGCATTGAACTAACACCCAATTGAAGTTGGTGTAACAGCAACTAGGCAGTGCCGCATCTATCAGATTTTGAAGGGGTAACGGGTGCAATGTTTGTCAACAATGGTTGGGATAAACTTATATCTAACTTAAAATATCTAAGTTCTTGATCGGCTTTTGTTTTAGCAAAGATATTTAGCCACAATAGGAACTGCTACTTGTCCAAAGTTTCTTGCATAAAAGACAAATCTTCCAGTTTTGCTTATATGGAACACACCCTTTCATTCAATTGTTGCAAATTCAGCTTCGTCATATGTAAAAATCATATTTGAACACTACAAGATGCAATCTATTAGTTTTGAGATTATTCCATCGTTGCAAGCATGAATAGGAATAGTTTTGGTTTTTACTTAGTAATATACACGTGCATTTAGGAGGGCGGCAATTTTTCCCCTTGCTTCCACTCGTGAAGGGGTCGGTTTTCCCCAATTTGATGGAGTGGCGGGGTGAGGGCTAGGTGAAATATATTGACTCGATGGTGAGGCAGGGATGGGTTTTAGTTTCCCCAGTTCAAGTATATTTACATAAATGCCCTTAAATATATGTAAATATGTGTGTGTGTGTGTGTGTGTTTTCTTTCAGTTAGGGGTTCTCTTCTCTCTTCACAGTTCTCAAAAGCTCCTCACCTCCTCATCATCTCCAATCTCCTTTCTTTCTCTCTCACACTAAAAACCAAATAAATCCTGAACTTCAAACAAATTCAACATATACTAGCCCCCTAACCCTACATCTCCTAGCAGAGAGAGAGAGAGAGAGAGAGAGAGAGAGAGGAAATCTAACTATAACTGGATTATTAAGTGGGTTATACGCTTAGAGACATGCCGGCGCCTGACACTGGAGTCCATGTAACATAGTTTTGTATGTATATATGTGCTTTATAGGATCATTTGATCCAATGTGATATGATGCTGTTTTCAGCCTTGAGTGTAAGAAATTTTACAAATTTTATGATTTGATGATATTGAGGCACTGCTAAAAAAAATTCTATTTTATCCTAATTGTGGATATTAGTTATGGGTTCTTCCTTTTGTGTATGGATTAATTATTTTGGGAAGAGCCATGCTAGCAAGACTTAATTTAGATGCATATGACAATGATGTGAGAAGGATGTTGGACATTTTCTACAAAATTTGGTCTGCACCTGAAAACAATGTCTTTACAAGTCTACACAAGCCAAGCCCTCTGTCATTATAATTCACTTCTGTGTTCCAAACAAGAGTTATGATAGTAATGAAGTTTCAATTTTCAATTTGTTGATTTGTTATATGTAATAGGTGGCACTTCTTGCTGCATGTGTACGTAGGGGTCTGAAAGTTCTATCTGCAACAGGAGCTGGTGCAAGAACTGATCCAACAAGAATACGTGTTGCTGATTTGAAAGAGTCAACAAATGACCCGCTATCTCGTGCGGTAATGATTTTTTCATTTTCATATCAACAAGTTTTAAGCTGTTCAGCAGTTTTGAATATGCTTGTGTCTGATTTTTTTTGCAGAACCATGTTGCATAAAAGATGCCCATTTCTAAAACATGAAAACCAAGGTCTTATGCATTTTGGAACTTCAGATATTTTGTAGCTCATGTTTATCAGTCAAAAAAATAGAATGGAATAATTGTTTCGTATGTACATATAATCAATATCTTTTGAAGCCTATACTAGTTGGGACCTTATTTCAATGGGGTAAAATTTGGGGTTTTACACAATGTATTTCCATTTCTGTATTTCTTCTTTCTATTTGTATCTCTTCCTGAGGTACTTGTATTCGTTTTAAGTTCTGAGTGTTCACCATCATGAACATGATGTCCTTTTTTTGAAATAAATCTTTGATTACCTATAAAAAAAAAAAACATATAATCAATATCTTTGTATTTGAGTGGTTATAAAAAAAATAAAAATAAATGCAATTCTTTTTTTTGAATGTATGCACCGTGTGTACATATGCATGTATCTCTGTTACAAACTTGATTTAAGTATTCTGTGTATCTTAGGTGTGCTATAATTTATCTGTTAGACTTCCTGAATATGGATATGTGCCATCTTGTTTATGTATTTTAGTTTTGGGGTAATTATACTTTCTCTGCTTGTGCTATGGTCTGAGTTTGCTCTTTAGCCCAACTAAGATTATTACTGTTGCCCCCACAAACCAGAACCCTTGAACCACCCACCATAGGCATTATAATATAGCTTTAGACTCAAGCTTTATTCGCTTGTAAGCCTCCCTCCACTGTTATTGTGGATGTAGTGGCAGGTTTATTTTGGGATGTGGACGTGGGTGGTGATAGATTTGGGTAGCAGGTGTAGGCAGGCGGTGATGTTGGTTTAGCTGTGGTTGGACATTGGCTCATGGGGTGTGTTAGGGCTATGGAGTTGCTATTTTGAAATTCTTTCTTGCATTTCCCAAAAAAAAAAAAAAAAGGTGAGTGCAATGTGGTGTTAGTGCTATGATGGGGTTGTGGGAAATTGAGTAACAGCTGGTGGTGGGCATTGGATTGGTGGCTGGTGGCAGGTTTGTTTTCAAAATGTAGATGTGGTGGTGATGGATTTTGGGTAGCAAGTGTAGGTTGGCACACTTGGCAATGATGTTGGTTTGTTGGTGGTGGTGGTGGTGTTTTTCTGTGGTTGGCCATGGGTTCATGGTGGTATTTAGGACTACGGGGTCAAGTGCTGCCAGGTTGCAATTCTTGTTTGCATTTCAAAACAAATGGGTGCAACGTGGTTTAAGTGCCATGATGGAGTTGTGGGCAAACTGAGTATTGGCTGGAGGTAGGTGTTGAATTTTCGGGCGGTGAGTGTCATAATGGTGACTTTTGCTCATGGTGTTGGCTGTAGTTGGGTGTTTAAAACTTTGGTGCTGTCAGTGAGTTTTTTTTTTTTGGTTTTTTTTTGGGAGGGGGGTGGGGCGAGGGCAGCCATGGATGACAGTGAGGTGTTCAGGGTTATCCCACCAATGATAGGGCCTAGGGGTGTTGATTAGGGGTTTTATGAGCAGTGGGTAATGGGTGTAGACAGGTTATAAGGTTGGAGTGTGGTGGATTTGATGGCCAGCTATCAAAACCACAAATTCCTATCATCCTCATCAACTGGCCTTCATGTCACCACAAATTCCTCAAAATCTGAAAGTACCAACTAACAGATCTACGAAAGCTTTGTATAATTAAAATTAAAGGATTCCCATTTGAATGAAAAAGGCTCAAATATACAAAAGGTGTTAAGTCAAAGAGGAAATGTTCACTTGGTAAGGATCTCGCTTGTGTTTCGTATTAGTTTCATTGATGAAAAGGATTGGAGGTCATTAAGGAGATGGAGAACTGGGATTATCTTTGGAGGCTTCATATCAATTTTTTTAAAGTTTGGACTCTGGAGAATGGGTTGAGTATACATGGGTAAAGGTGTTGACCATAAGTGGGTAAAGTGCAACTTGTTGAGCTTCAAGTTAGCAAAACCAAGTTCAACACAAACCTTTTGTGGTTGAAGTGTAATTTTTCCTTTTTTTTTTAATCAACATATGGTGCCAAGGATATATAAAGTAGTGTTGATTTTTTTATAGGAAATGAGTATCTAAAAGAGAGGAGGACAAGGCATATTTCAAGTACATGTAAAATAAAAAAAGTTGTGAAAGAAGAGAATCACCTAAATATGTCTTCTTTACAAGGAATCCCCTCTTCCACCCCCACCTCCCTCTATTCCCAACAACAAACAAAAAAGGAAATTGGAGGCTCCTTAGTAATCTGCGTATGTGATAATTTTCAGTTTATGATTGCATTTACTGCACATTAACTACTTTTGTTGGCGCTCAACTTATATAAAGGTGTTGGGACAAATTTACTTTTTCCTTCTTTTATTCAATGGTTGAAGCTTGCATGCTTTTTGGTTATTATTATTACAGGCATTAATATGCAACTCCCTTTTCCCAAATCTCTGTTTCAGGTAAGACACCGACTAAGGAGAGATCATGGCATTGATGGTGGTATTCCTGTTGTGTTTTCGCTCGAGAAACCTAAAGCAAAACTGCTTCCATTTAAGGGACCAAGTGGAGAAGAAGAAAATCCCTCAGACTATCAGGTGCAAATGTTTACTTGTTAGTTTGAAGTATATGTTACCTTTTGTTTTTTCCAAAAAAGTAATTTACTCCAAAGAATTCTGATATTTGGCTCATTTATCCATAAAAAGTAATTAACTCCTTTTTTCTCTTTTAGATTTGGTTGAGCATTTTAGTTTGAGAGCTGTTTGTTATTCTCCTTGAGTACACCCTGGGTGTACCTAGTTTTGTCTTTTTTTTATAAAATAAAATTTGTTACTTATTATAAAAAATAAAAAATAAAACTAGATATTGTAAAAGAAGATTAATTAATTTCTCCCTATTTGTAAACATTCTAACTTCTTATCCTTATATCAGATAGTACCAGGGTTTAGGGTTCGCATAATACCTGTTCTAGGAACCGTCCCTGCAATTTTTGGACAAGTAATGGCCTCCTATGTTGTGACGCAACTAGCAGGGGTGCAAGTCAAAACAGAGCCTGTGGTAAATTTGGACATGGATCATTACCGGATGCTTCATCAGCGCCTTATTGAGCATGAGGAATCATTGTATGGCACAGCCATGGAAGTCCAGGTATGAAGTTTCCCTTGATAAGTTATTGTTAAAAAATTGGTCTTATTTATTTATTTGCTAATAAGGTGTCTAGAGTTCACTTAGCTATAGATCTATGGTCTATGGTTTTGGGTTTATTTGGAGTATCTTGGGTTATGCCGCATACTGTTTTGGGGTTAGGGTGTTGGCATGGCAGCTTTGGTCGTCATCGAAATGGTTATATATGGTCCATCGTTCCTCATGGCTTAATGTGGTGTTTTTGGAGGGAGAGAAATAGTTGTTGTTTTGAAGATATTGAGAGATCTATTCCAGACGTCAAGCTTTTCTTTTTTAGAACTTTATTGGATTGGTTGTTTGCTTTGCAAAACCAATCATTCCCTTCTTTTATTGATTTCCTAGATTCTTGCAATTTTTGTATTTAATTTGTTGTCCCCTTGTTCACTCCCTAAGTACTAGGGTGCTTCCTTTTTGGTATCAATATATCTTATTACTTATGAAAAACATATATATTAAGTTTGTCAGTTCTTTAGAGCGGATAAGACCTCTCTTACTCTCTCTCTCTCTCTCTCTTCTAATTCTTTTATGTAAAATTTATTGTATGCATCATGTGCACTTGGATTAGGTAGATACATTTTACCTGCCTGTATGAATATGTGAGCTCACCCTCCTCTTATTGAAAGAAAGGGGAGGAGATGCCAAGATTTTAGGAGAAAATTAATGGCCAATTACAAGTTAGTCAGTAAAAAAGGTTCTAGCTATCAATCTTTTATTTTTTTTTATTTTTGTTTAATAAATGATACCTCTTTTAAGAGTTGCCAAAGGACTTGATAGCAGGAAGAAAAAGTTACAAGTATTAGGTGGAATGAGTTTGGCTTCCTATAAAAATGAGAAGAGTCATGGCACCATATGCTAGTTATTAGACTTTGATTTTATGGGAAAGTCCTTTAAACTTTTTGGTTAAACGGTTGTGTAATCTATTGCCATTTTTTTAGGTAGATATTGAAGAAGTGATGTACGTTGCAAAAGAGTTGTGGCATGGACGAAGTGCGAGAGAGCAGTCTCCAAAAGATGTCGGACGTGGAATGTGGCGATCTGTTAATGAGTTAATGCTTGTGAGGTATAGTTTGCTTTCTTATTGGATGTGATTGACCATTTTGAACCTTCCCTTGCATTTGGGGGAGAGTATTAAAAAAGAAATACTGTAGTCATAATATTAGTCTTTTGGTGTATGAACTATATAGTCAACTCAGTAAACAAAGCCTAAGATCTTAATTAGGATTGGCTTGACCACTCCTTCTGCTATTTATCTCTTATCAGGTCCTTGTCTACTGTTCATTCACCGGTTGTCATTCTTTCTCTCACTTCATTGGCTGATTTCTCTTTGGTAAAACTCGGGTACAGTTCCTTAAGTGTTGTACCTTAGGTTCCCTAATTAAATTTAAACACACGGTTGCATTGACTTCTATTGTTGTTGGAAAGTGAAATTTACATTACTTTCCAACAATTGTCATTGGAAATGATAACATTGTTTGTACTGCCTTGGTCAATGCTGTCATAGGAACCTATGATACAGAAGCTAAGAAAGTGTACATGAGTTTTGCCCTTTCTCCAGTCTTTCTCTTAGTTATGGCACCTTGATTTGGAATCTTGTCTTGGAAAGTGAAATTTACATTACTTTCCAACAGTTGTCATTGGAAATGATAACATTGTTTGTACTGCCTTGGTCAATGCTGTCATAGGAACCTATGATACAGAAGCTAAGAAAGTGTACATGAGTTTTGCCCTTTCTCCAGTCTTTCTCTTAGTTATGGCACCTTGATTTGGAATCTTGTCTTGAGCAGTTTGGTGCAGTTAGATTCTATTCTGAACAAAAATACCATCATAGAAAATTTTCTCCAAATTGCAGCATACTTGGCAATCTTTCTCAAATATTTGAACTAGAGTAAATTGCAGCTAAGTATGTGCACAAGAGCATTGAGCTATTAAACTATGATCATCCAAGCCTGTTGAATTTCACCATGTCTACCATGTATGTCATGTAGTGTTATCTTTCATATCGAAATTGATGTTTGCCCTGATGGTGAATGTATACTATTTTATCACTGACATTTTTTAGCTTGTCTCCATTTCTTCAGGTGGGATCAGGAAAAGCCTGCGACTGTGTCAAACTTAATTCTATTAAAGTTTAGCGAGGTATGTATCATTTTATTGTCATTTTATCAAATGAATGAGTGCTCATAATATCTTGAAGCCATCAATAGATTACGTACTTTGGCGGCATTAATTCAACGGAAGATAATAGTAATTGCAACTCATCACAAAAAACAGAAAATTCTACCTAGTTGTTTTTTTCTTGCATTTTTTTTCCTCTTTTGTCACTTCGTTTATCAAAGCACAAATAACTATTAAAGCTCAAAAAGTAGGTGCTTGAGCAATAAGTACATGACCTGAATTTTCTAAATGTGCTCCACTAAGCAGATGGCTTATGCCAAGATTAATGTGATCCTCTTTTATTTTATTTGGATTTAGATATGAGTTTTATAAGCATGCCACCAATTTTCTAGCAAAACATGTCATAGTGTTATATCTGGATGTTTCAAGGTAATGTTTTATCCATTAGATTTTTTTTTTTCTTTTTTTTCTGATAGGTAATGAAAAAAATTTTATTAAGAAAAAAAAAAATAGCCAACCCGAATTGTGATGGCAAAAATCAAGAACCAAAATTACAATGATCACAAGAAAAATGCGACAGGGTCACACTCCAAGCGAGGAGAGTGTAAGAAAAAAGACAATCTCTAGCAAGGACTGCTCACATCCCTCAAAGCATTTAGCATTTCATTCACTTCAAATACACCACATCAAGCAATTAGCATTTCGTTCACTCCAAATACACCACATCAAGCAATGCGGCACAAGTCTCCAAAAATCTATATTGCGATGTCGTCCGAATTTACCTTGCCAAGACTCAAACAACTCAAATACCTTATGTGGCATAACTCAGTTAAGTCCAAACAAAAAAAACACCAAAGACCACAACTCAAAAGTTATGGGGCAATGAAGTAGAAGATGATTTATCAATTCCCCCCACCTCTTACACATGTAATACCAATCAAGAACAATAATACACATTTTATGAAAGTTATTATTTGTAAGAATCTTACCTAACGAAGCTGACCATGAAAAGAAAGCCACCCTTGGAGGGAACTTCAATTGCCACACCAACCTCCAAGGGAAAGAAAGAGTAGGAGGCCAGAAAGAAAGACAAAAACCTTTAACCTCAAAACCTCTTCTTTTTGCTGGCTTCCAGCAAACCTTATCATGGCCAACCCCTCTCACTTTCAAAGAGTAAATAATGTCTATAAACCGATCAAAAGAATCTTTCTCTTGGGTGCGATCATACCAACACTAATGCACCGGATCCCATCAGAACTCCACAGTTAAGCGTATTTGGGCGAGAGTAGTACTAGGATGGGTGACCTTCTGGGAAGTTCTCGTGTTGCACCCCTTTCTTTTTCTTACTTATTAAAAAAAGAATCTTCCTCCCAATCCTGCGGTGAACAACAAAAATGCAAATTCCAATGAATCCTCCCACCAGACCAAGACATAACCACCACCACTGAAGAGTCCCTAGCTCTACTTAGTCAGTAAAGATCTGGAAAAGTTTCTTTAAGGGTACAATCCCCACACCACTGATGCTTCCAAAACTTTACTCTAGTACATCACCTACATCATATTGTAGGAGTTAGAGAAATTCAGCCAACCACTTCTAATAAACCTCCAAAGTCTAACACCATACACACTTGTCACCTTTTTCGTGCACCAACCACCCAAGCATTCCCATATTTCGCCTCTATAACCCTCCATAACGCATCTATCTCTAAACCATACCTCCACAACCTCTTGCCCAACAAAGCAAAGTTAAAGCTTCTCAATCGTCTAATACCTTGCCCCTCAACCTGCATTGGCTTACAAACCTTAGCCCAATTCACTAGATGTAACTTAGAATCACCACTTACACCACGCCAAAGAAAACTTCTCTATAATATCTTCATGCGATTAGCAACCTTCCTAGGTATAGGAAGAATGGAAAGGAAATAAGTAGGTAGGATGAGAGAGTATTTTTAATAAGAGTTACCTTACCCCTCTTAGATAAATAAAACCTCTTCCATCTTGCTAGTCTTTGTTCCATCTTCTCTAATATAGGATTCTAGATTAACAACTCCTCGAATTTTTCCCACAAAGGAAGGAAGAATGCCTACAACCCAATAGCCCCACCAACACATTCAGATTACGTACCTCACCAACTGGTACCAACTCTGATTTCCCCCAAATTAATTCTTAACCCTGAAACCTCCTCAAATCTAGTCTAAATCTCCCTCAAAGTAACCAATTGATTAGGGTTAGCATCACAAAAAATAAGGTTGTCACCTACTAAGAAGCCCGAAAAATGTCCAGCAGCTGCAACCATGTCCAACATACGGCTCAAAGCCTTCATAACAACATCAAAGAGCAACGGAGATAGAGGATCCCCTTGCCTAATCCCCCTAGAACTTCCAAAGAAATCTAAAGGACTTCCATCAATCAAAATGAAAAATTTAACATTAGAAATACAAAACATAATCCATTTTCTCCACTTTTTTGAAAACTCACCGACACTGCAACATATACATTAAAAAACCCTAATTCTCATGATCATACGCCTTCTCCACATCCAACTTACACAACACCCCTGAAATCCTTGTCTTCAATCTACTATCAATACAATTAGAAGTAATTAACATGGAATCCAAGATTTGTCTACCTTTCACAAATGCATTCTATGAATCTAAAATAAGCCCATGTGCCACCCTTCGGAACCAATTAGCCAACACCTTTGAAATAATCTTGTACATCCCCCAACTAAACTAATTGGCTAGAAATCCTTGATCTCCACGGCATCTGCCTTTTTAGGAAAGGGTAAGAAATGTAGTATTAAGACTCTTCTCAAATACAGCTTGAGTATAAAACTTCTAAAAAACTTCCATAATCTCTTCTTTCAACACACTCCAATAAGACAAGAAAAAAGCCATGGAAAAACCATCTAGGCCAATAGCCTTATCACCATTAAAACCATTAATCATCCCATACACCTCTTCCTTGTCAAACAACTTATCTAACCAAATAGCATCCTCCTCAGAAATTCTAGATAATTCCACGTCATCAATGATAGGTCTATTAACCATATCTTCACAATAGAGTTGCTTATAGAAGCGAGAAATACACTCAGCTATGTCTTTTGGATCCGAAGACAGCTCTCCATCCACCATAAGCCTACCTATTTTCTCCTAACTCATTCTTAGTGTATTTGGCACCCCAAATCCCCTTGGTTTTCTTTTTCTAAAAAGCTACTTTAACTCACTTGGTGGGTCCCACTAGTCAGAATGGCTATTTGCCCATTTTCTTCAAAACCTGCATGTATGCTTATTGCTTCTTCCCTCTCTCCCCACAAAAACCCACTGAACCAAAGAAGCCAAACCCACAAAAATCCACGCAGCAGTGCGTTTCTCTCTCCCTAGACTCACAGATCGGCAACTGTTTCTCTCTCCGCAGACAAGCGATGTAACGCCCCAAACCCATACCAAGGATTTTGATACATGACTTGTCATATAAATACAAAAATTTAAAATAATGGAATAGAGCGTAATATAATATCTACAAATAAGAATCAAACCATCAAGTCTTTTTTATAGAATCCATCAAACTAAAACTTTAACAATAAAGTTTCCAAATACAATCTCAAATAGTTTCAAGAATGCTAAGCTCCCTATCTTAAGAGAACATAATAACATAGTCAATTAACTAACATAGCTCCAATTTTAGTCTTCAATCTACAGCTCCAATGATTTTCCACCAAAAGAGATTCCACTGATCTAATTTGAAAGGGGGGTGAGCTAGAAGCTCAATAAGAGACTCAATAACATGAGGATGTCTCTCAAAACAAACGATTGTATTATTGATAAAAGATGGGTTCAGTTACACCTGGTGTAACTCTAAAAGAGTTACACCTTTTTCTAACCATTGATTTCAATTAGATCTAATGGCTAAAAAAACTCTATTGTCCACGTTAGCTTATCTAATTAAGAATATATTTTCTCTCTCTTTCATCATTAAATTCGAAACCATTTTTAGCGCAGTGAGAGAAAATTAACTTTCTTGGTTTTTTACTTTTTCAGTTTCTCTCTCTCTCTCTCTCTCTTCACAGTCTTCTCCAACTTATGGCTTCTCTCTTCCCTGATCTCCACAGCCGGCCAATATCCACATTTTTTTATGTTTGTTTGCTCTTTTGCATAGTTTCCAATATTGGTTTTTAACATAAGAACTATTTCTAATGGTTTTCATTGTTATTTAATAGTGAGCTTAAATCCTTGTGATTACATGAGATTTTATTAGTTTTAGTCCTTTTCTATCAATGCTCTGAGGGAGAGTTTTTTTTTTTGGCAGCACTTATAAGATCTACAAATAATTGATACAAAGGCAAAGTTAATTTGCTTCCCGTTAATTTCTTTTGGGATGTATTTTATATGTGCACAAATTTACATGATGCTACTCCACAAGTGCTTAACTTATATAGAACGTGATGCTACTCCACATATACGTTAGGATCTCTTTCAAAACTCATAAACTAATGTACATCAATATAGGTACTTACATGATGGCCTCCTTTTCCTATGAATCTATCAATATAATTCTAAGACTTCCGTGCGACTATGAGATGAAGAATCCTAAGTCAAAGATGTCTTTAATGATTTTCAATAAAGCATATAAAGTTAGATGTTTACTTCAGTACAATATGCACTTGCTGGCTGCCTCTAGTAGTACCACATTATTCTATTCTTTTCGATGTAGAGAAACCCTAATTCTCTACTCTTATACCTTTACACGCTAAGCACCGACTTCTTCTTTCTTTCTTTCTTCTTCTTCTTTTCTTTTTTTTTCTTCTTTTTTTTTTTTTTTTTTTTTTTTTTTGATTCACCCGTATAAAGGAGAGACCCAACAACTTAAATATGCTTCCAAGACTTTAATTCCCAATTAACCTCAAATTAAGGTTTATTTGTTTAGATAGGCTGGAACTCCAAAAGATTCCAATAACACTTAAACTTCTAATCCAAATAAGTTTTAAATTCTTATCCTTTTTCCCAACTAATAAGAATGAAGACTAAAGGTTTTATCTGAATAACTCACAAAGTAACTAAATTGAATTAAATAATTCATTAATTTCACTCTAGAAGAAATTAAATTAAATTTAAGTGAGGCGGGTGTTACAGGCTGCCCTTTCACTCTTCCCTGCAGTGTGGACTTTTCCAAATTGATACTCTCTCTCATTGTCTGTCTCTTTGTCCTCAAAGGTTTGGTGGATTTCCCGCTTCTGGGTTTCGTGTGAGTTGGGGGCAGTTTGCATTGTTGTGGTCTTGTACTTGGAGGAGATTTGTGGATTTTGGAGGATGAAAATGGTTGTGTTTTAGGCTGGAGTGTTGTGTATGTGTTTGTGGGTTTTCTGGTATATACAAGTAATGGAGCATCTGGTGGATGCGTTACTTTGAAAGACCGAGAGCCTGAGGGAGATGATAGACTCAGAGAGATGAAGAAAAATCAATGAGACTGTTTCTGCTTCTAGTGTTACTGTGTTAGGCTGTTAGTAAATGAGTTTTGAGTGAAGGACCAAAGAGCTGTTTGTGACAATTATTGCTGTCTGACTTCAGCGAGACAAGTCACCTGCGTGGGTCCCATTTTGTGTGTTTTATTACTGTTTTGCCACTTAACTCATTTTCCTAAAATCTGAAAACTGAGTGTCTCACTGTCACAATGGGTCTATCACCCCGGGCCAGGGAGAGAAGGGGGGGGGGGGGGGGGGTTGGTGTGGGGACTATATTTTACAATGGCCTTATTTTTTTGTTACTTATGCTTCAATTATCTTATAGTCATCATTTTCATATATTTTTATTCTGCTCAATATAAGGGAAAGATATTTACCCTTCTCTCTCTCTCTCTCTCTCTCTCTCTCATGAAAAGAGTATTTAAGCTCTTGAGGTTGAGGGTGATATTGTTTTGGTCATTATTTTTTAGGCATTGACATCACAAACTACATTAAAATCAATCACCATTTGAGGTGATGTGAAAATGGAATGTAGTGGCTAATTGAATTTATTTGCCAACATAGGAAATGTTGCACCGATTTTCTCTTTACAGCGTGACAATCTTTTATGCCAGTTCTAGTATTTGGCTGTTTATTTTTTATTTTTTCCCTTCCTGAAGAGCTTGCTTTAGAAAATATCATGACTCTTTCTTTTTTATGTTTTCTTTTGTGTAATTAGGCAGATGAGCATGAATCAAGCACACTTGATGATATCAAAGAAAAGGAACCAGAATTTTTTAGGAGAGTGACATCTGTGCTGAAACGAGCTGAACTGGACTTTGGTTTGTAGCCATTGGTTTTTTTTTTCCTTACTGGGGTTTTTGTTACCAATGGGGGTCTGCGATATGTTATAGCTCGATTTAGTGTAATTTTTGCAGGCAATATAAACTCAGAATTTAGGGCGTCATATTAGATTTTTTTTTTTTTTTTCCATTTATATGAGTGTGTAAAGTTATCTTCATTGAGATTATCCGATGCTGTTTCTTTGACACAGATACCTTTTACTCATTTGTCACAGTTAATATACAACCACATTATTTTGCTTTATTTTATTACCAGCTCCATGCGTGGGCACAACCTCACAAGCTGCAAAGATGATAGACAAATAAGCTAGACACGACTCAACCCTTGATATTTTAAAGAACCAGAGATTCATTTGATACATTTTAGACACAAATGTAGGGGTGACCAAAAATTGGACATGATCCGCAAATCTAACACGACATAACACGAAATTAATAGGTTATGAGTTGAAGTTCAATGAGTTTAGGTTCAATGAGTTTGTATCAGATTTGGGTTGACACAATTGACCCATTTAATAATTGGGTTGGGCTGATGTCCATAACATAGAATTTGTTTGATCCGTCTAACCCATTTAGTTAAATGACATTTTATTAATATACCCTTCAAACCTGAGGTATATAAATTTATTAGTTGTTGTGGTTTCTTTTCTTTGACATATTGTAATTGATTATTTGTGATACTGAGATATGTTTTAGTTTTGAATGAATATTTGTGATGCAGTTACTCGTTAATTCTGAATTTTATATTAAAAATATTTATTTGTTTGGTTTTTCATAATTCATATTAATTGGTTAATATTTTTTTTTGATAAAATCTGATAAATAGATCAATTTGACTGACCCATTTAATAAAAGAGTCATGTTAAGGTTAAAGAATCTTGATCCGTTTAATAAACATGTCGGGTTTGTTGACCAATATAGTCAGATACTTATGAGTTGACATGACAAGAAACTCGACACGCGAATATGAATAACCACTCCTACTCAAAGGTATTGTTGGATAGGAATGAGGAGACAGTTTCATTGAAATCATCCAATAAGCCTGGCGGGAAGTGATATGTTTTTTGGCTTTGGAAACAAAGTTTTGTACGAGGTTTCATGTTGGAATTAAGACCATGGTTCTTTAATAAAAGAGAGTTGGTTATACTGTTGAGCTACAAGATTTTTAGCAATTACATGGTAGGTAGGGTTTTTTTTTTTTTGTTGTTGATAATTTGATAGTTTCAACTAAGGAGGAGAGATCTAAATCTTGGATGTGGAAACATCACAAGGGGGTTTGTTTTTGTAATTTAACACCAAAAAATGCTAACAATTTCGTTAGTTAATATCGTTTCAAACTATTTAGGAAACTAATATCTTGAGACTTTTGGATTCAAGTTCACAGTAGCAACTCAAGTCTCAAAGACTCCAGTTTTATGTGTTGGAAGTGTTGAGGTGGATAACTTATCCATGTGGAACTCAAATCTTTCCCTAAAGCATACCGTAAACAACAAAACCAAGTCAGAGAGACACCGGAGGCGGAGACAAACCCAAAAATCAAGCAGCAATACCCAATCCACAAGCCAAAGAGATCAAGTTGCAATACCCAACCCACAAACCAAAGAGACACCAGAGACAAACCCAGAAAACAAGAAACAATACCAAGGAGAAACCATCAAAGACACCAAAGAGAACAAACCCAAAAAACAACAAAATCAAACCTAAGCACACCAGAGACAACAAACCCAGAAATACCACCAAAAATAACAAACCCAAGCACTGGAGACAACTAACCTAGAGAGAAACAACAAAATCAAGCAACAAATCCAAAGAGAAACAACAAACCCAAGTCACTTTGGTGCTGAGATCGAAACTACCGTGGGTTTGGGTTTGGATTTGGGGGTATTTTTTTTATATTTTTTTGACCGTGGGATTCTTCTTCTTCTTCGTTCAGATCCTCCATCCTCTCGGTCAGATTCTTCTTCTTCTTCACTCCTTCACTTAGTCAAATTCTTCTTTTTGCAATACTGAACTCAAGCTCTATAGGCTCGATTTTAAGGTCCACGTGGATTCAATTTCCATGTTAGTTGCTGCCACAACGTTGAAATCAAGTTCATTATACTCGATTTAACACACCAAAATCTAGTTTATAACACTCGAGATGTTAGCTTCCTAATAGTTTCGAAAACGTGCTAATTAAAAAAATGGTTAGCATACTGGTGTTAAATTGCAAAAAAATCCTCACGAGGGCCCAATAAGTTAAACTATAAAGTTCTTGGATGTATTACTATTAACTTCTAATATACTTTAATTACATTGTATATTATGTTTATAAAGAAGATTGTGCCACCTAATAAATTATTATTATTATTGTGGGAGGGGTAAGATTCGAACACAGAATAGTGCCCCGTGGGCCCAACCTGTGGATATGGAAAGGCCCACTCTCTCATCAATTCTAACCCAATACATAAATGAGAGCCTGAGAGGTGAAGCCGAAGAAGCCAACCGCCCAAGGAGCCCGAAGAGTGAGCGTTCCTTGAAAGGCTTTAAGTAAGCCACTTGGACCAAAAGGCAAAATACCGAGGAACGAGGCAGAAACGTTCAAGCAAAGAAGAAGGAAAATATCCAGGTAAAATACCCATCACCTCCGCATTCAATGCATTGCACCAACTCAACTGGCCACATTAATGGTTGAATGAACCCTGAATAGTATCCTTACAGCTTGTAGCAGATTCTACCACCTCCAGCGAAACCCTGATGGGACAAGCATTCAAAGAAAGATCAATGGCTATACAAGTGGAGGGCTGAGATATAATTCATATAGCTATATAGAGAAAGGGAAATCCTATAGAATGGGTGACTCACAAGAATTGAAAGAGAAATATACCATGTGTATCTATTCTCTGTAACCGAGACTTGAACTTTGTATGAAATAGAGATCCTTGGACCTAAGGAAGAGTTAATATTGAATCTTCTTCTTTCTTATAAATAATTTGTTGCTTTCCATTAACTAGAAATTAAAGCATTAAAGCAAATAAAAGTTGACCTCGGAAACTCATTCTCTACAAATTAGTTGTATTTAGCAATCTCATATTAACTTTCTATCCATTTGGAGTTGGTAATTGATTTTCGTTCACGTATAATAATAATAATAATAATAACAATAATAAAGAAGAAGATTGCGCTCACTTTTAAAAGGAAGCTGGTAAAATTCACGAGACTTCTAGCTGATCCCTTTGTGTTTATAGGAAATATCTAAGATAAAACTTTATTTGAGAAATTAGACATGCTATTGACCATACTCGTTGACAATTACTTAGTATGACCTGAGGTTGATAAGACATTAATCAAACAATCACAATGCACAAACCTAGAGTTCATTTTATTTTTTGTTTTCTTGCCATGTGGCATGTTCTTATTCATCAATCAATGCGTGTTGCACTACAAGTGTGGCATTGGGATTTTTTTTGCCATTTAACATAATTTTATTAACAATTTTGTTAGTTGACAAATTTTCAAAACTATTTTGTAAACTAGCATTTCAAGTCTCTAAAACTCGAGTTCCATGAAGGAGCCCGAGTCTTAGAGGCTCGAGTTCCAAGAGGTGGCAAAGCTGATGTGAATAAAAAAAAATCCACATGGAATTCTAAGACTCGAGTTCCACAAAGGAAAAAAATTCTCAAAAGCTAAGAAAAGAAAAGAAGTCCATGCCTCCCATCACGTGTCCCACCATTAAATTTGATGTCCCACCAAAACAAATTCACCGGAGCAACAACAAATCAATAGCTAGATGTTTGTCTGGCTTCTTGCTTCAACTTTCCTCGTCCCCCATCCCAACCTTGTGAATCATCTTTTCTTGTATTATTTCTTGGGATGCTTTGCAAGAACTTTAGTTTCTAAAACTTGAGTTCCAGGTGAATTTTTAGTCCACCTCAGCTTTGTCACCACTTTGAACTCAAGTCTTTGAGACTCAAGTTCCTTCATTGAACTCAAGATGCTACTTAAAAAAATAGTTTGCAAAACTTGTCAACTAATGAAATTGTTAGCAAAATCATGCTAAATGCCAAAAAAATCCTGTGACATTGGGCTAAACTCATGTTCAAGAGCCCAAATAATCGGTTTGGACTTTCTTGCCCAAACGCTCTTCTGTTCAACGGGCTCCTAAGTCATTAACCAATATGCATGCCGTTTGGGCTAATAATACAATAGATCTACAACGTCCATCAATTTTCCCACAAGTTTGAAGTCTTGACTCTCATCTACAAAATCTATCAATGGACGAAATTCATCAATGACCCAAAAAAAGGAAAAATATGAGGAAAATATGAATTATAGAAACTTAGAAGATGAAAATCAAATGACTGCCATAAGAGAAGAACGAAAGCAAATTTAAGACTACATTTTGAAAACGTGATACACATTTGGGAGACATTTTTTAGTCTTTTATATCTTTCATTTCATCACCCGAATCCTAGCCTACATTACAATCTATATACAAAGCCTCCTTAAAGTTTACCTTACTTGAGGGACACCGAGGTTTAAGCCATTGCAACTTTTATATATGTGTGTGTGTGAAGAGAGAGAGAGAGAGAGAGAGAGAGAGAGAGAGATGTAAGCATGGAGCAGCTAAAAATGGCAACACAAAATGAGAGATCTGTGAAAAAGACACAAAATCATGTAAAATGACCAAACAAGCCTAAACATGCAAATAAGACTTTAATCCAAACCCTTTATTGAACTTAGGTGTTTGGATGTGAACCTTGACTAATGGATCAAGATCTACATCCTACCCATTGACAAAAGACACAAGAAAAAGGCATAAACAAACATTCAAAGCTATAGAGCACTTAAGCATAGCATCCAAACATATAGATATGCCTAAAAAATTTAGACATATCCTAGCCCAAGAAAGCTAGGCCAACATCATCAAAGCAATAAAAATATGCTAGAGAGGAAGATAAAATAATAAAACATGCTAGGAATTAAATGGGTATAGATTGTAGTTAAAAAGCTACATCTACACTCTCCTAATGTGCATTAATAATAGCTTAATTTTGCATATTTATATCATTGTTAGAAAACATTATCATACTTATTTTGAGCTAATTCATGCATTTTATATTTGGTTTTAGAATAATGCTAAATAATCAATTTTGCGATTAATTGAATTTTATTGTGTGAATTTGTCTTTTGTAGGATAATGGAATTAAATAAGTGGATTTGTGCAAAGTAGAAAGCTAATGGACTTTACTTTTACAAGGGCCATGATGAAGTTAAAGAAGGTTAACCCAATTAAATTGAAGTCCAATTGGAGCAAGAAATCAAAGGAAATTTGCACCAAATCCAAGTCCAATTCGAATTAGGATTCCAGCCTGCACATCAATTAGTAGTTTTGGCATAACTTTCAGCTCAGATGTCTTCAAGATAATTCAAGTTGGGCTGGAAAGTTAACTTAAAGGGCTATAACTTTGTAGTTTACCAAAAGTCCGATTTTTGACATTAAATGGGCCAGAATATTCGGTTAAGTGAAGCCTAAAAATTTAGGATTTTCTCAAAACAGGAACTCAACTTGTAATAGGATTCTTTTACCTATTTAAAGGCTCTTTAGGGCAAAATTCAAAGGAGGCTAGTGCTAGGGCTGGGATGCAAAACAAAAAATTGGAGCAAGAGGCAAAAAATGTCGCATGTGGCTTCTCTGTACTCTATAGCTTCTCCATGACAACATTGTGACTATTTCTTTCTCTATTTTATTTGTCTACTTTAATGCTTAGTATTTTATTCTTGTATTTTATTTCAATTACCATGAGTAGCTAAATTTATAATTAGGGTTGAGGATGAAACCTTATTAAGGATTATCAGTATTATTTATGTAATTTGATTTTTCCCACAATATTTGTTCTTTAATAATTTAAATTGTTCTTACTTCATATCAATTGACTAAGATGAGATTCTAGATATGAGTTCAACCATGTTTTTCTCATGATTATGGATTTGTCTTAATTAATTGAATACTTGGTTTATTATTTCTTGATTTTAAAATTGGATATCTCTTGTGATTTGTTTGGCTGTGGATACAATTAATACTTTGATTTTATACCTACGAAGCGAAAAAGAGCATGTTTTAGATATTTTTTTTATAGAAATAATTACAACATGCTGTTAATCCCATAGCTCGAACCCTTTCCCCTAGACCCCGAAGCACTTTGTGTATGGGGAGGTGCCAATTCAGCTACAAGGCCTTTGGCATGCTTTATATATTTAAATAGAATTTTTAATGATAATGTTCTCTATGGTAGCAAGATTGATTTCTAGATTATCATGTAGTGGTTGAGAAAAATGAATGGTTGTAAATATATGAATTAACAAGGCGGATTCCAAAACCTTAATTTCTTTATCTAGATTATTTACATCTCTTTACTACTTTAGATTATATTTTTGTTTAGTTTAATTATTTGCTTAGTATATCTAATCGCAAGCAATCAATTTTTATTAAACTTGATCATGATTAATTTGGTTAAGATTTGATTAATTTTCCTATGTTTATTTAGTCTCTATAGGTTTGACCTCGTTCTTGTCAAACTATACTTTGGTACAGTTCGTACATTTGCGAGTACTTTAAAATTTCACAACACCTCCCAACCTCAAAACTAAGGTAAATGGGCCTAGGAGGAGGAAATGGAAGCAAGAACACTACCTCTTGATGTATGAGAGATGACAGAATCAAGGATTTATTTATGTGTGTTTGGGAGATAATTTAGGAGAAAAGAGGGAGAGCATTGCTCCAGAAAATTGCTCTGAGTGCCCAAAAAACTTTTTTTTTTTTTTTTAATCTGAGAGTTGGGGGAGTATTTATATTGATTTTGTGACTTTCAGCTTCTGGCGTGCACTACTTAGTGTAAGTCGGGTGGTTATGCTAACATTAGCAATCGTGTCTTTTGCTCTAGCTTTTACAATTCCAATTTCAGTTGCTCATTTGAAGGCATTTTTGAACTTCGGTTGACCTGATTCTAGTGGCATTGGAAAGACATGGATTTCTAATTTCTATATCACTTGAATTTTGAAAATCAATTGGTTGGGTCAAAAGTTATGGCCTCGGGAAGCGAGTTGACGCGCCTAACATAGTTTTCTAGGTATCTCAATCGTTTTAACTCTGATTTCGACCCATGAGAAGTCATTTGAAAGGGAATTCAATATTCTTCACAATGATGTTGGTTTTACCCCGATCAAACGGTTAAATCAAAAGTCAACTTTCGATTGCTGCAAAAAGTCAACCCTTAGTCAAATTTGGACAAAGTTGACTGGAAGTTCTTATCACTAAGGCATTCCCTTTCATTCTACATGAATGGACCATTTATATCTCTTATTCAAACTGTTTGACAACAATCACAAGGCTAGTGACAATATGTAGTTACATTCTATTTATGTACTAATTATTAACAACTTGAACAACAATATCACTCTACTTTTAGTAGTAAACATGCTAATAGTTTTGTCCACCCATATAATAAAACAAGACAGCTCATTAAGGTGAAGTTGTCAAGATTTTATCTCATTGATAAGTGGTATGTTTCCATAGTGCAAGGGTGAGGCATATGGTAATTCAATATATGTATGTTGAAAAACCACAAACATGTTCATGATTTAGATTTAAGATCTAATACCTAGGGCAACATCATATCTTCTTCAAGTGCTTCGGAATTGGAATCATCTCCTGTCTCTGAACTTGAATCAGTTTCTTCAGGATTGGAATTATCTCCTGAATTCCCACTCGAATCATCTTTAAAATTCAACTCAGATTCCTCATGATCATCTTGGTTTTCATCTTCACCTCCAAACTCATGTCTCCCAGTTAGTCCACCATCAAAATATATATTCGAATGATTTTCCAATTCGAATCAACTACATTGTTCCGAAGTTGGTTGGGTGCTAAGGTAAGTATATCTAGATACCACTCACTTGACCAGTTACTATTACGATCATATTGATAGTATTGGTTCATGTGTAAGACAATCACATTGTCATTCGTAATTTTTACTCATGTACACACTTGTGCCAAGGGAAGTTGGCATAATGTAACTGCGAACTAATAATTTGCATATTGTAAATGGTTCAATGTTTTTTCAAACGGAAATTGTGACATTACCTGATAGAATTCCTTATATTCCTTTAAAGGTGAATTAGTTGCTAACATCAAGTGGCTCCTACTGATGACCATAAAGAAGGATAGTCGATCCCCTAAAGATCTTAACAGTGAGCTCCCATGACAGCTTAGTGGTCATTAAAAGAATACTTCATTTCTAGACCTTAGAAACCATGATGCATATAATAAGCTAAGAAACTCATTGGAGCTCTTTCACATATATTTTTTGTTTTGTTTTGTTTTCTTAAGAAAGAAAGAACCAACTATGACTTTGAAAATATCTTAAAAATGAACCGTAAACACTTAAAGGAGAAGGTAATCACTATATTGTGAAGTACATGAGAAATTTACTTGCTTCACAATTTCTGCAGCGTCATCAAATGTATATCATTCTAAAACTGAACATGCACCATCCCACAGATTTGGATATGAAGGTATCTCCAAACAAAAAGACTGAATATCTACGATGTGCAAGAACAACACATTCTACATGAAAGCAAGAGAGTCATAGCATATGGTCATTTAGGCAAAAGTATGGTATTGCTTTTTTGATCGATAGAAGTATGATATTGCATGAAAGTATATTAATTGTTCACGCCAATAGTGAGATATAAGCATGTAGAGTAAAACTTTAATTTAGATCCACCAAACTTTGGACAACTATTTGCATTAATTGAAGAAGACCTATTTGTTTGAATATTTTCATTTCATTTTTATATTACTTGAAGCCAACCATAGAGTCAGCACTTAAAATTGCATATGCACAAAATTTTCTTGATCTCTAGAAAACTTTTTTCAAACCACATCTCTTAAGTCATTTTTTGTCATTCTACATGTATGGACCATCTATCTCTCTTATTCAAGTTGTTTGACAACAATCACAAGGCTAGTGACAATATGCAGTTACATTCTATTCATGTACTGATTATTAACAACTTAAACAACAATATCACCCTACTTTAAGTAGTCAACATGCAAATAGTTTGGTCCACCCATATAATAAAACAAGACAACTCATTAAGGTGTAGTTGTCAAAATTTTATCTCATTGATAAGTGGTACGTTTCCACAGTGCTAGGGTGAACCATACGACAGTTCAATATGTGCATGTTGAAAAACCACAAACATGTTCATGATTTAGGGCCAAAATGGGAAATTAGCAATATTTTTTAAACATTATAATTAGTAGTTACTGTTTATAAACTATATTTCTTCCTAGCATCTCGAGTGTAAGAGAGTCGATTTTGGGGCCAAAATCGAGTCTTTCAGACTCGATTTTTATGGTCTGATCATGTCTGATGAAGCATCTACTTGAAAATTGAGTCTCTGAAACTCGATTTACAAGCCAAAAATTTTTTTGCTCTAAGTCCATCCATTCCCAGAAATTCATAATAACCAACAAAATCCACATTTTGCCTATCCCACATCAAAATCCACCATCCACCGTGGGTTTGTAGAAGATAATCACTAAGCAAAACCCACCACCAAAAAAAAAAAAACGAAGGCGAGCAAGCCCACCTAGGTCGCGCGGCCTGGGTCTCGCGACCTGGGCGCGCGGTGGCCTGGGTCACGCGGCCTGGGCGCGCTACCTGGGTCGCGCGGCCTGGGTCACGCGACCTGGGCGCGCGGCGGCCTGGGTCACGCGACCTGGGCGCGCGGCGGCCTGGGTCGCATAGCAGCTTGGGTCGCGATGTGGGTCCGGCTGGGCTTGAGCAGATCAGTGGAGGAAGAAAGAAGTAGACGATGGAGAGGTAGTAAGGAGAGAGACACAAAGAACAGGAAAAAAAAAAAAAAAAGAAGGAAAGGGAAGAGATATAACATGGAAGTCGAGTCTTAAAGACTCGATTTTCAGGTAGACACCACGTGGATAAAATGTCATATCAGACGTGATAGACCATGGAAATGGAGTCTCAAAAACTCTATTTTGGCCTCCAAAATCGACTCTCTAAAAGTCGAGATGTTAGTATTATATTTACTTCCAAAACAGTACCTACTAACTATATTCTTGAGCAATTATGGCTAATTGCCCATTTTGGCCTCTGATTCCTCATGATCACCTTTGTTTTCATCTTCTCTTGCAAACTCATGTCTCTTAATTAGTCCACCATTTTTCCTATATATTCAAATGATTTTCCAATTCAAATCAACTACATTGTTGCGAAGCTGGCTAAGTGCTAAGGTAAGTATATATATCTGGATACCACCCACTTGACTAGTCAACGTCACGATCATATTGATAGTATTGGTCATGAGTAAGACAATCACATTGTCATGAGTAATTTTGTACTCGTGTACACTTATGCCAACGAAATTTGACGTATTGTAACTATGGACTGCCCCTCATACAAAAATATAGAATGCCCAATTAATTGTAAATGTTCTTCAAATGTTCTTTGAACCAAGGTAGTCAGTTTCGTACCATACCGGTTGGTACGGCTGAAATTTTCCGTACCGTTGCTTGAAATGGTACAAAAACATCATCATTTCGTACCGGTTTAAATATCGGCAGTACCGAGAGCGTGTCGGCTATATCGGCAAAAATACCGAATTTCAGCCGTAAAATGGATACCGGCCTGAAACAAAAAAAAAAAAAACAGATTTCTTTGTAATTTTTCACTCACCTAAGATAATTTCTCAACAAATTTCACGATTTGATGCATCTCTCTCGTATCTCGGTCTCTTTTTTGCTTAACTTTCCATCTTTCTTTGTGGTCTTTGCAACGTCTGTGTTCCTCTAATCTTCTTCTTCTTCCTCTTCGCTTTTTTATGTCTTTACTGTTTCTCAAGGAATTTTGTTTTGGGTGCCCACGTGATGACTGACCAAAGGTAAGGAGACAAGACTAGCTTTTTGAAATTTGAAATGAGATAAGACTCCATGGAAGTAAACATGTGGTGGAGATAAAATCAAAATAAAAATAAATAAAGATAAATTGTAAAAGTAAAAGAGAATGAGTGGAGGTGAAAAAAAAGTAAGTTATTAAAAAACAATTTGTTGGCAGATGGTAGTAGAAAATTGAAATACGTGTACCAAAACAAAAATAAAAATGCAATCTTCATATATTTTTATAACACTTTCACAACAAATTTTAAGTTTTAAGATGTTACGGGTTTTTATTGGTGGGGCAAAATAGTCATTTTAGTGGGAGGTTCACATTAGAACCAATAACAAATAGCCAGCTATGATTTGTTACAAAAGTATTGAGAAAATATTGTAGACGTAGCACATCTAAAAAAAATTGATGTTAAAAATGTTAAAAAACCACCGCACACCCTTGGTGCGTTGGTCACTCCACAAGTATAAGTGATTGTGGGGTGTGAGGGGCAAGGGCCAGGGTTCAAGTCTCTAGGAGGGAGCTTCACACACATATACACTTAGATTAGGTTAGAGTAGAAATTCAATCTTGTATAAAAAAAAATGTTAAAAATTTTAATTACTAATAAAATATGATTTTAATTTTATTTATTATGTTCTTAATTCACATTTACCAATCACATTAATTGTCATATCAATTTGTATATGTAATGTAATAAAATTTGTAATTTTTTTATTATTTTCCAAAAAATATTTAGTTTATATATATAATGATAATTTCGAAACGGTACACCGGTATTGACTGGTATCGAAATATATCGTTCCTTTGATTAAACCAAAACGACCTCTGGTACAAAATTGACTCCCTTGCTTCCAACTGTCTAGAGTCCCTCAGAAAATCCTATGGATTAACTAACATAATGGGAGAATCTTGTATAGGATGAAGACCTCCAAACTAGACTATACCATTAAGATCCTCCCCCATAGTCATGATACATAAGAATGACGCTAAACAGGTAACCTCATCTCCCATTCCCCATCTAAGTTGAAAATCATCGGCAACTAAACTATTTCTCAACTCTTCCAAATGTATCTCGATCACCCTGGGCATTGCCTTCCAACACTTCCAATCTTTCTTGCAAATTGATCTGCAAAGAGCTCAAGCATCCAATTCATGTATGTTGGCAGTATGTGGTCCAACAGAAAGTATAGGATTTTATAAACCAATACTTTGACATTCTCATGTACGTAATCATCAACCAAACAAACGTGCCACTCTAAGTTGGCGTCATAGGAGGGAAGATCTGTGAAATTAGAAACCAAAAAGTACACAGCTTTGAATTTACCAAAAAATTCTAAGAGTGGTCCACCTAAGGTGATGAGATTTGGGATTTCAGTTTGATATATCTCTGAAAAATAGTGAAAATTGAACCTCATGTTCGTGTAGCAAATAGCATTTAACTAAATTCATATCAGAAATATGGATGGTTTAAGGCCAATCTACAGGATGAATCACATCCAGTAAATCTTGAACTTGATTATCATCCATCTAAAAATGGCAAAAGAAAAGAATAATAAAATTATTGATGATATAATGGATTATCTGCAAGAATTGTATAATAATGTTTTGAGTAATAAAAAATTTCTAGTTATATTGATGTCGTAAATGCACTTTTAGTCCCTATATTTTGGCGTTTTTTTATTTTAGTCCCTACATTTTATTTTTATCACTTTTAGTCCCTAAACCAATTAGCATGTCTCATTTTAGTCCTTTCCGTCAGCCAACTAGCGGAAAAGGCTGACGTGGCTGATGGAGCGAATAAAAAAATAATATAAATGCCACATTAGCATTTAATTTAATTTTTTTAATAATTTATCAATTTTAACTAAAAAAAAAAATTAAAAACAATAAATTCATCAATTTAGATCTAATTCATCCGGAACAAGAACACATTAAACACGAACACAAGAACGTAAGAACACAAGCCCAAAACCAAACACAAACTCAAAACCCAGAAATCAAACACGAAAAAATCAGATCCACATCATATTAAACATGAACACATTAAACATTTGAACAAGAAGACAAACCCAGACCCAGAAAATTTAAAACCCAAAAAATTAGCATTGGATCCACATCAACACAAAGTTAAACAAGAACAAATCTGAAAAATTAAACCTCCACACCACCAAAGCATCAAACACAAAACTCAAACCTAGAATTGTTGAACCCTAAACACAAAAACACTAAACTCTAAACCCAAAATTTCCGGCACCAAAGAAAATAGAAGAAAAAAAAGAGTATGATTCTCTGATCTTTCCGAGAAACCAACACAAAATCAACGATTTGAAACCTAATGATCAACGACCCACCAATCTGAAACTCAACTCAAACCACCGATTTGAAACCTCCAAACCCACCAGATCCACCACCTCTGATCTCTACCTTTGTTTCATTGCAAGGAACCCAGGCCAAAGCTCCTCAAGCTTCAATCCTCCGTTGTTGACCACGACAGCCACGAATGGCAGTGAGTCCTTTATGGGCTTGGTCTATGGGTTTCACGTCAATGGACCTAGCCGATCCAAACCCAGAAAACTTAGATCTACCCACCACCTGTGACGAGAGCGAGGACGAGTCGCCGTTGCAAAAGAACTTGCTGCGAGCGACGGTGATGAGAGTGAAGCCGCCATTGATGGATTGGGTGTTGACTTGGGAGAGAGCGGAGTGGAGAGAGTCGATGAGGTGTGGGCTCGTGATCGTCGCCGATGAGTGTTAGGATGAAGAGGTTGTCGTGTTTCTCTAAATGCACATGGTTGTGAGTCTGAGACTTCTGGTATAATCAGCAAGTTAGTGTTTTGAGAGGAAATAGGTAATGTTTGTGTTGATGTGTTCTTTTGTTTTTAAATTTGAGTTTGTGTTTGGTTTTGGGTTTGTAATCTTAAGTTCTTGTGTTAACGTTTAATGTGTTCTTGTTTAGGATGAGTTAGATCTAAATTGATGAATTTATTGTTTTTAATTCAGTTTTTATTTTTTTTTATTTAGTTAAAATTGATAAATTATTAAAAAATTAAATTAAATGCTGATGTGGCATTTATATTATTTTTTTATTCGCTCCGTCAGCTACGTTAGCCTTTTTCGCTAGTTGGCTGACGGAAATGACTAAAATGAGACACGTTAATTGGTTTAGGGACTAAAAGTGGTAAAAATAAAATGTAGGGACTAAAATGAGAAAACGCCAAAATGTATGGACTAAAAGTGCATTTACGCCTATATTGATTCTATGGTTAAAAAAATTGAATATCAATATTACAATACTTATTCATCTCTACTGGTCATAATAATAACAAACAAAACTAAACATATATAGACATTAGTTAAACTTTTGAGAGCAAAATTATAATTCTTTCAAAATTTTCTTGGTTAACAAACAAGATTTAGATCAAGTTTTGAGCAGAATTATATTTCTTATAAAATTTTCTTGGTTAACAAACAAGATTTAGATCAAAACATAAGAAGAAGAACAATATAAAGAAAAAGAATTGAACTCAATAAATTTGCTGCAACAAATTACAAGGTGCTAAGATCAAACCAAATTTTATGTCATTACGAGAGTGACGGAAAAAGGAAACAACAAGAATAACAAAACAACACGACAAGAAGAAGAATATCAAATCATATTGGCTGAATGAGGAAGAGAGATTTTACCTTAGGAGGAGAAAGTTAGAAAATCAAAGTGGGATTCCAAAAGTCTTTAGAAATATCTGCACATATGACAACATATAATTTTGATAGTATTGGTTCATGTGTAAGTCAATCACATTGTCATCCGTAATTTTGTACTCATGTACACACTTATGCCAATGGAAGTTGGCATATTGTAACTGCAGACTACCCCTCATTCAAAAATATAGGATGCCCAATTGATAATAGATGTCCCTCAAACGTCGTTTGAACTGTCTAGGGTCCCTCAGAAAATCCTGTGGATGAACTAACACAATGGGAGAATCTTGTATAGGATGAGGACCTCCAAACTGGACTATATTCACCCGTAGTCATAATATATAAGAATGTTGCTAAACAGGTAACCTCATCTCCCATTCCCCATCTAGGTTGAATGTTATCGACAACTAACCTATTTCTCAACCCTTTCAAATGCATCTCACCCTAGGCATTGCCTTCCAAAACTTCCAATCCTTCTTGCGGATGCGGATCAGTTTTTCTATATATTTTCATCAACCTAATATTAGAATTAGGAGCGGACGGATCTATTACTAGCTCAAGCATTCAATTCATGTTTGTTTGCAGTATGTGGTCAAACAGAAAGTATTACGATTTTTTAAGCCAATACTTTGTCATTCTCATGTACGTAATCATCAACCACACAAACGTGCCACTCTAAGTTGGCACCATAGGTGGGAAGATCTATGAAATCAGAAACTAAAAAGTACACGACTTCGAATTTACCAAAAAACTCTAAGAGTGGTCTACCTAAGGTGGTAGGGTTTAGGATTTCAGTTTGATCTATCTCTAAGAATGGTGAAAATTGAACCTTATGTTCGTATAGCAAATAGCATTTAACTAAATTCAGATCAGAAATATGAATGGTTTAAGGCCAATCTATAGGATGAATCACATCCAGTAAATCTTGAACTTAAGTAATAAAAAATTTCTAGTCATATTGCTTCTGTGGTAAAAAAAAAATAAAATTGAATATCAATATCACAGTACTTATTCATCTCTACTAATCATAATAATAACAAACAAAACAAAACTGACATATATAGATATTATTTAAACTTTCGAGAGCAAAATTATAATTCTTTCAAAATTTTATTGGTTAACAAACAAAATCTAGATCAAGTTTTGAGCATAATTATATTTCTTTTAAAATTTTCTTGGTTAACAAACAAGATTTAGATCACAACTTAAGAAGAAGAATAATATTAACAAAAAGAATTGAAATTAGTAAATTTGCTGCAATACATTACAAGGTGCTAAGGTCAGACTAGATTTTAAGGAATTAAGAGAGAGAAGGAAAAATGAAACAACAAGAATAACAAAAACAACACGACAAGAAGAAGAATATCAAAACCTGTTGGCTGAATGAAGAAAAGAGATTTTACCTTACGGGGAGAACGTTAGAAAATCAAAGTGAAGTTCCAAAAGTCTTCAGAAATATCTACACATAAAACGAAATATACTTTTAAAGAAACTAATTTAAGGAATTATAGTTCTTTCAAAAAATTTTAGGCTGCCAAACAAAATTTTATATAACACATGTAACAGAGTAACTTTTAACTATATAAACTAACATATATAGACAATAGTAAAAGTTGTAAGGATCAATAACAAAAAAAAAAAAAAACAACAATAAGAAGGAGAAGGAGAAGAAGAAGATGAATAATTACCAAACAAGATTTAGATAGCAGAAAGATATCTGATGATGTTGAGCTGAGAAAAACAAAGTGTAAGGCAGAGAAAGAGAGCTTTGAAGGGAATGAGGAATGAGTCTGGGATTGTTTGTGTGTTTGAGAGAGAGAGAGAGAGAGAGAGGTCTGAGAGGAATGAGCAATGATCAAATGTGAGGTAAAGAGAAAGGTCAGTAAAATATGGGGGAGAGGCAGAGAGAGTTCAGTCTATGAGATCAAATGTGAGGTAAAGAGAAAGGTCAGTAAAATATGGGGGAGAGGCAGAGAGAGTTCAGTCTATGAGAAAAGTTTGTTACATGAGTGGGGCCCACTAAAAGACCCCATTAAGGAGATTCCTCTAACAGTAGATGTGGAAGTACCCTTCCTTGGCTTGATACTAAGCTTTGGTTTTTTACAAGAGTGGGAAGATGAAGTGTAATAAAATCAAGTGGTTCACAATGATAGAAAATCTTAGTATTGTGCTATTAAAGGCTAGAGATATAAATAAACTCGTTAGAATATGAACGTGTATTACATACTATCACCTTCTAGCAAAGAGCTATATTTGAAAGCTTAGTTTCTACATTGGTTGAATTTAGCTAGAAAACATGCCTTGTTTGATATTGTAAAGAACCATTGGCTAAAGTCAATTATGATTAAAAGGTAGACAGTGCTTGGTAGTGGATGTCTCAATTAAGGTGTTTAAATTTCATCAATAATCAGCTAGAATTATTTCTTCTTCTTCTTTTATGGGGTCTTTGGGTTTACAACATAGATTATTATGGGATTTTAAGGACTTGTTTTTACTACATATATTTCTAATACAAATGGATCAAATTACTATTTTGGATTGGTTATTTGCCCATTACGCTTTTAAATTTTTACACTAACGTAGACATTAGACAATGTGATGGCAATTGAAAATTTAACACCAAAATAAGGTGTTAACTTTAAATTTTAAAGTTCAGGATATATTTACAAATACCCAATGTATTGGCAAGCACGTGCATTTGTAGCTCACACTAGTAGACATAAATGTTCAAAAGAGGTTATTTGTTGTATAAATCAAAATCTCAAATGGAAATGGTAGAATGTTATTTATAAAAATTAGTCCCATCGCGAGCGCTCTATGTGTGCATGAGACACTTTTTTTTTTTTTAGTTTTCTAATTTTCTATTCATCTTAATTTGAGGTGTAAGTGTATATTTAATCCTATTATGCATTTGAGAAACATTGATACAGTCAAGAGTGTCATTAGGCTAACTCCAAAAAATGAACACATTAACATATGATTTCAGTGTTTATATTTTTGGCTAGCCTAATGACACTTATGACTGTATCAATATTTATCAAATGCATAATATGATCAAACATACTATTTTTTTTTTTTTTAGAATGAATACCTCAAACTTTCATTAAAAAATTAGCCAAAGTCAGCCAATAGAACATTAAGAAGGTACGGTGGAACATTTTCCATCCATACAGAATAACTACTAACATGTCTAGCAAGGTTTTGAATTACAACATTAATTGCTCTACGAATATGGGAAAAAGAAATTTGAGTAAAAGAATCAATAATTGGCCTAACAGCGGAAATTAAATGACTAAAAGAAGCAAAAGATTCCTCCTCACTTGTCAATGTTTTGATAACTGTCTCGAAGTCCCCCTCAACCATAATATTAGAAAAACCCAGTTTAGAAGCAAAAGTAATGGCTTTGACTGTAGCTAAAGCTTCTACAACATCTAATGAAGGGGGAGATGGGTAGATTTGGACATGGAGGCCAAAACTTGGCCATCATGGTTGCGAATAACCACTCCTATCCCAACTTTGTTGATATCACTTAAGACAACCCCATCGAAATTCACCTTAAACCAAGAGTCTGAAGGAGGAAGCTATCTGATCAACCGGGGATTATGGGTTGCATTCTGTCTCGAGGATGCAGGAAGAACTCGAAGAAAATCTTGCAACTCTTGGGATGCATGGACCAAAACTTGAGCTACTGGGAATTCCTTGTTGCTGGTTCGGATCATGTTTCTGCGATACCAAATGGTCCAAGCTATTGTGATGAACAATTCTAGGTTCTTTCCTTCCTTCACGATATGTTGCACTAATTCCATGAAGGTTGAGAAGTGCATGGTCTGATAAAACAGCCACTAGGAGTCTAATTCCCACATGGCATTGAGTTCTTGGCATTCCCATAGTGTGTAGGACTGTCCTAGAACAATTTCAACAATGCTCACAAACGTCCTTTGATAGGACTCTTTTATGAACCAAATTCAGCTTCGTAGTGATTGCATGCATGAACGCCGCATGAAGTTTCTGACTTTGTTTGGAACCATAGCTCCCCAAATTTTCCTATAAAGATCTTGCTGAGGGGTTGGACTTCTAATGGACAGGTTAGGAGAAATATTCTCTTTTACAAGAAAATTGTAATCGGATTTCACAAAATACAATCCAGAAGAGTTAAAAATCCAAATCAATTTATCCTTTGTACTCTATATGTCTACTGCTTAGAGAGATACTCAGAATTAAATTAGCTTCCTGAGGGGAAAATAAACCACACACTAGCTCAGAGTTCCCAGACATAGGGTTTTGGTTTCTGAGATCACATCCGCGAACGTCTTGAAAGGCCTCAGTTATTGTAGACAAAATCTGTGGGTGCTCCACTAAAGGGAGCCATGCATCAACCTAAACACTAATAGAATTTCCACACCCTACTCTCCATTTAGCTCCTCTCATCAACACATCCCCACCTTTTAAGATGCTTTGCGAGTCATAAGATCTAGATATTGAACTTGAAGCTTCCATAATAGAGCAAATTGGGAAAAACTTGGGCTTGAAAGTACGGTAGAAAAGAGAATGCTTGTCATGCAAAAGTCCCCAAGCTTGTTTAGCTAGGAGTGCGTCATTAAAGAGAGCTAAATCCTTGAAACCCATACCTCCTTCTTCTTTTGTTTGACAAAGGGTTTCCCATTTAACCTAGTGAATTTTTTGCTAGTTATCTCTTTGGCCCCACCAAAACTTTCTTATGAGGCTCTCAATTTCATTGTAAAGACTCGAAGGAATTTTGAAACAGCTCATTGTGTAAGTGGGGGATATCTTGACAACAACTTTCATTAGGATCTCCCTTTTTGCTTGAAATAATAGCTTTTCTTCCCAACCTTATAATTTCCTCCACACCTTTTCCTTGATATAATTGAAACTAGTCTTCTCCCTCCTACCCATGAAGGAGGGTAAAACCAAATACTTCTCATATTGCTTTATTTCTGCTACTTTTAAAGCATTCTTAATGTGTTCTTTCATCCCTTTTGTAGTAGATATCCTGAAAAAAATTGTCATTTTACTTTTGTTGACTGGAGCATCTGCCATAAATATCCAGTATATCAAGAATTTTTTGACATTCTTGCATAAAAGCTTTGCAAAATAATATACTATCATCTGCAAAGAGAAGGTGGGTTAGTCTTGTGCTATTTTTACAGACAACAGCTTAGGAAGTAAGACCATGTAAACCATATGTGCATAATAAGAAGAGGAAAGGAGATATAGGTTCTCCTTGTCTATTAAAGCCCAACTTTCTCATTACCATCTTCGAGTAAAACCTTTCAACTTTGTTATAGGTTTTGCTTATGTCAAGCTTTATACCCATGTAATCATCTTTCCCCTTGTGCTTCTGCATATTGTGAAGAGACTCAAAAGCTATCAAAATATTCTCAGAAATAAGTCTACTCTTAGTGAATGCATTTTGGGGCTCAGTGATTATTTTTGGTAAAACTTTTTGAGTCTATTTGCTAAAACTTTCGAAAAGATTTTGTAGAGAACATTGTATAGGCTAAAAGGTCTAAATTCAGACACAAGTTTTGGGTTTTTAACCTTAGGGATAAGAGTAATAAAAGTGTGGTTAAGTTGGGCTGGGAGCATAATTAAGAAATAAAGGACAGATTGAGATGCATCATCACCTAGTAAATTCCAATAAGTTTGATAGAAAAGAAGGGACATACCATCCAGCCCTAAAGCTTTGAGCAGAGCCATTTGTTTAATTGCTTCTTGACTTCCCAAATCATGAACGGAGAAGATAATTGAGCATTTATCTCATCAATAATGATATGCTGGATGGAATTGATTGAACCATTAGGCTAGCTAAGGGTACTAAAGTGAAAAGCTCTCTATAAAAATCCCCTAGTGTATTAGCCACTTCCTTCAAGTTTGAACATCATCTGCCATCCGAATTACTTATTTTGTAAATAGATTTTTTTTTGAAGCCTCTATGTAGGTTGACTATGAAAATATTTTGAATTCTTATACCCATGCGTAACTTACAATGAGATGAATAGAAAATTAAGATACTAAACCCAAAAAAAAAAGCCCTATGCATATGCACGCACGTGGTGAGGCGATGCTAGTGTAAAGTTACTGTTTACCCTAAAAAAATATTTTAAAATAGTCCTTTTTTTTAATGGAGAATACAGTCCTCTTTATTTCCTTTAAACGGTTAAAATGGTAAATAAGCTAAGAGCACTAGTATCAGGTGTGTCAAATGTCCAATATTTGGCATTTGGCACACCAAACACCAAAAAACCTTCCATATCAGGTGTTCGAAATATTAAATTTTTTAGCATTGATGAATAGTGAAACGCTATGTTTGGAATGGTACGGTAAAAAAGTGTAAACTTTTTAATATTTTTTTATTCGTACTTTTCTCTCGCCTATCTTCTCTCTCTCCATTTGCATTGTCACTCACCATCTCTCTTCCTCTTTACTTCTCACTCTCATCCCTCTTCCTTTCTCTAGAGTGCACCACCGATCTCACCAAGTAGTAGAGCTCACTGCGCTGCTGCTGCCTCGCCTCGACTCCTTCGGCTGCCATGTCGTAACTCACCTCCGATCTCACCCCAAGGCTAATCTCGCCCAACTGCCTCTCTCCAACTGTGGCAAATCTAGCCTAATTGGCTTTTTCCCAGCCACGAGTTTATCTCAATTTTTGTTTTTGTTTTGGTTTTGGGTTGATTTTTGGGTTTTAATTTGGAAGTTTTGGGTGGTGATGGTGGCTAGTGGTTTGTGGGTGGTGGTGGGTTGATTTTGGGGTTTTATTAATTTGGAAGTTTTGAGTAGTGGTGGTGATGGCTGGTGGGATGTGGGTGGTGCCATGGTGGTGGGTTGATTTTAGGGTGTTATTAATTTGAAAGTTTTGGTTGGTTGTGGGCTTGGTGGGTGGTGCCGTTGTGGTGAGTTGATTTTAGGGTTTTATTAATTTGGAAGCTGGGGAAGGTAGTGGGGGTTACTGGCAGACAATGTGTGGTGGTGGGTTCATTTTTAGGGTTTTATTTTGGTAGTTTTGGGTAGTGGCCACTGGTTGAGGTGGTGGTGGTGGTGGTGGTTGGATGGTGGCAGTTGCCCACTAGACTAGTTCTCTGTTAATATTATTTTAATTTGTTGAATTGCAAAATAGAACTTGTAATATAAGATATATTATAAGGTAGTATGTTAAAAAAAAAAAAAGATTTTTAATGTATGAAAATAACATTTTTTTTTTAGTAACACCTAATGCTAATGCTCAAAGGAGTAGTTAATTACAATAATTTCTAAAATTTTCCCAATTTTTTATCGGATCAAATCATTTTTATTCGCCCATTAAAAAAAAAAAAAATTCATTTTTTCCAATTCTCTTGATTAGTTTAGTTTTATATTTGGTACCGTCACTCTCAGTCAAGTCACAAGTGGGTGTGGCCGGGTCAGGGTGAACCAAAAACTCCCTTCAAATTCAAAGCTACAGCCACAGAGACAGAGAGTGCTGAAGCTGCTCTTCTACTATGGTCGTCTAGGGCTTCCACAAGGATTCTTCCTATACCTAATCGAAACAGAAGTAGCGAATCCGCCATGGCCACCATCAGCAACTTCCTTTTTCTTCTTCTTTTGCTCTTAAACTTTCATTTCCACCTCTCTTTCTCCGATGGTCAGTTCTCTCCTCTGTTTTCCTTCTACATCACTTCGATGCTCTTGAAATTACCTTTTTTTTTTTTATTGTTGTTGAATTTTGGGGAACTTCAGGTGATTCGAACTCCATGGAGTCGGTTCCTGATCTTCAAAAGTCAATGTACAAGGTCATTGATGGGTCTCCTTGTGTCCGATTGCTCAATCTTTCTGGTCCAATTGGTTGTTCAAGTAAGTTCTACTTAAATCTTTCTAACCCAGAACCCTCTATTTTCTTTGCATTCAAATCAAATCAAATCAAATCAAATCAAATTGGTGCATTCTTACTTCTCTTTCTAAATTCTCAGATCCTGGAAGACAAGTGGTTGTGGCCCCGATTGTAAGATATCAAAACGCTACTCAGTTGTCTCAGTCCTCTTCAATTTTGGTGTCATTGGATGAATTTCAAAGTTTCATCACCAGGCACGCCTTTTTCTTTTATCTACTTATTTGTGTATTGCACTCGTTTATGTTTTCTTTTTCTTCCTTATTATGTCTCTTTCCCTTAAATTTCCATTCAAAATTTGAAATATATTGTATGATGGTTATTATGGGTGGGGTTGTGTTTCTGGGGTTTACTCAGTATTGTATGATGGTTATTATGGGCGGGGTCGTGTTTCTGGGGTTTACTCCACAGGGGCAGGTGCACGAAGTGGCCCTGCCTTGAAGAGGTTCCTTGTCATTGAAAAAGAGAAGTATTTTATGATGATGTACACATATTGTGTGCGTATGTCAAGTGCTTGGGGGACTACACACCCCGGAGAATATTTAGGCTCTTGAAGAGCTTTGGACATGCATTAAACAAAAAAAACGAAAAAGGTGTGTGCGTCTAGTTAGAAACCTAGTCATATTCATAACTCTACCATGTAAAAGGTATCGATTTTATACATAAAGAACTATTAAATAATACCTGAACAGTTTTCAAGTTTAAAATTGTAAAACTTTAAGGATTGGATTAAAATGAACAATCTTACAATGGGAAAAATTCCTTTTTGTTGAAGGAAGGATATCATATGATTAAAAATCTTTTGTACTGGTTAATTGGAGAAAAAAAAAAGGAGAGAATATGTAGTGATAAAGAGCACATTTTTTTTTTTTGGGGGTTTTCTGACAGGTTTGAATCTACTTCTGAACTATTAACTTGATGAATATACACGCATTTATATGTTTAGCTATAAACACTTTCCTGTATTTTGTAATATGAAGTCGTATAAAATTATCATTTATTAGTATTTAGTACAAATTATCATTTATTATTGTATCCCTCCCTCTAAAATGCTATTTTTATAGTGGATCCAGTAAGTACAAGAAGCATACTCTTCAATGAAATAAGCTGATGTAGTCTATTCTAAGCATCTAGCCATTCAAGCTCATTTGTTGCTTCTATATTTCTCTAGTTCCATTATACCTCCATGCTATGAACTTTGCATTTAGGACCAAAGCTCTAGCCTTCTTTTGTGTATTTATCTTATAAGTAATATGCTATTCATTATTTATGTATAAAAAAGAAGTAATGCGCTATTTGTTGATAAGAGCTGAACCTCATGTAGAAGAGATGTATACATAAAGTTCTCATAAGTAAATAATTCTCAATAAATACAATCTAAAGTAGATTGAATTCATGGACTCTACAACAAAACATGCATCAATATTGCCAAACCTTTGGGCCCTCTCAAACACCAATTGGGTAACATATGATCCATAGTCTTATTATCCCCTTTACACATACAACACAAATCCACTGAGGTAATGCTTCTATGAATAAGATTATCAGTTGTTCAGATCTTTCCAAAAGCTGTGGTCCACACAAAGAAATCAACTTTCTTTGTTACTTTATTACACCAAATAATCCTACCAGGAATTGCCTTTCCATTGATATATATTAGTTAGTACCACATAGAAAGAGTAAATATCGAACTTATTTTCCTTAGATCTAGGGAGATCCATCCTCACGTTAGCTATTTGTTCTCTTAATGGAGGTGCTTAGTAGGATGATTTACAAAGCAGTGCTGCTGGGGGGTGGGGGAGGATTGGTAGGATGTATGGTAGAGGGACAAACATTTCAAGATTTCAGGTTGAGGGTGCTTTCAATAGAACATTGAAGATATCTCACTTATTAGTTGCTAATGACAATATCTTTTGTGATGAAAATGTATAACATCTTCTTTAAAAAAAAAAAAAGTATAACATCTTACTTGGGGGAAAGATTGAGATGGTTCTACTGGAGAAGTTGAAGGAATCACAGATTTCAAAATCATCTTGTTTTGCAAAATAGGTAGTCTACCTATGCCACATACCTTAGAATTTTGTTGTGGAGAAATTGGAGCAGAGACTATTAGGATGGAAGGTTATCAAAGGATGGTAGTTAGCATTTGGAATAGCTTTTAGTTTTTGGCTTTTAGCTTTTTAGCTCATTTACAGTTTTTAAAGCCTCACTCGTTTAGGTGCAACTGTACTTTTGCCAGCTTTCCGCGAATAAGAAAATAAGCTTTTAGCAAAAAACTAATACAAACTTACAAACTCTCTTAAAAAAATTGCCCTATCTAGCTTGCCCACCTACTAATTTTTTTTTAGACATTCCTACGCATTTGGCAAGAAGGATGGAAAACTACAACATAACTTTCTATGGGTAGTGATAGTGATGAATTCACATTTCACCTTGTGGAGTGGAATATAATTTGTTCCCCTGTCAGAAATGGGGTGTTAAAGTTGAGAAAATTGGGTACCTTCAGTCAAGCATTATTAGGAAGATGGCTGTGGCATTGTGGGGACAATAAAGATCATCTTTGGAGGAGAATTGTGTGTACAAAGTATAGGGAAGAATGGGGCCAATGGATGTCCAAACTAGTAAGAAGTTCCCATGGATGTAGACTTTTGAAAAGGAATAGGGTAGGGTGGGAGTAGTTCGCCACAAACATCAAGTTTGTGGCTGGGGATGAGAGAAGATTGAGTCTTTGGCATGACCTAGGGTGTGGAAACTATGCCTGGGAATAGGAGTATCCTAAGTTGTTCTCCATTGTTATAGACAACGAAACTTCATGAGTTCTTGTTTGGGGTCATTGAATGATGGGGGAACCGGTTCATGGAACATCAGATTTTTTAAGAGCTTTTCATGATTGGGAGTTGGAATTGACTGAATCTCATTTTAAAATTTTGTATTCCAATATGCCTAGTGGGGAGGGTTCTGTATGAGTTGGAGATGATTGAATGGATGCAGTAAGTTTGTTTTTTGTCAATATTATAACTTCAAAGTAGTACAATGTGGAATGAACTTAATAGAAATTTCTATTGCGCTGACTCTTATGATAGTTTTTTACTGAAAAACATAGCAAGAACTGGAAAAAATGTTTCTTGTTTCTCAAAGACATAACAAACAGCCCATCACTTAAACATAATAACTTAGCTGAAGAAATAAACCTTGTTGCATGGGGTTCAAGTGATAGCTTAGCGGTAATAGCATCTTTCGTGGTGCCCATGTCTGGTTTTGAACCCCACCTTGCCCTCCTCCACTATACCTTTCAAAAAAAAAAACTTAATACTGTCATGCTTGGTAATTCCAAGAACCAACCTTGTCCAATAATTATCAAGAAAAATTGATAAAAATTATATAAAGCATCGTGTATGCACGGTGCTATTATAAACATTAAAAATGAGCCAAGAGCCTTGTAGCTCTATTGATTGGCATCTCTTGGTGTTTTTGATATTTGAAACATCCATGGTTCAAATCCCCCCTTCCCCCAGCTAGCAAATTATCAAATTCATTAAAAATAACCTATGTAGAAATTTTAAGTCTGTGTGTGTTGGTTTGCAATATTGCTCTGTAATATCCTATATTTGACTTATGTAGCCAGACGCAATGGGAATATAATTGTGTATTTTTAAACCCACTAAAATTTAATACGCAACTTATTTGGTATTGCTGGTGGTGATGTGGCCCAATCATTACTATTTTTCTTATGGATGCATCAGTAATTGTTTTATACAAAATAAGTCATGGCTCTACTTGTATTCATTTGTTGTGGGCTTGTTCTATTATGCAGTTACTAGCCTGATACTGCATTTAACCAAATGCTAATCTGTTTGGCTGGAAGCTTTAGCTTTTTTTTTTTTTTTTTTTTTGGTCTCACTTTTTACTATAAGCAACAAAACTAGTTTTTTATTTTTAAATTAAATTTTTTTTTATACTTGAAAATATGCTAACTTTTTTTTTGGGCTTATTTTCTTTCTTGAATTATCACTTATTTGTTGAGGATAATATTTGTGGTTTTCAAATGTTATTTGTTGGAAATTTAATTATATATTAGATATCTGTTTATTTTTCAGAATATGGAATGATTCAAGTTTTGCTAGCAATATTGCTGGTGTTATAGTTGAATCAGGAACTGAAATTCAAAATAAGTTAAAAGGTAAAATGCTTTTATTTACTCTTAAAGCTAGTGGTTGAAGGACAGTTCTTTTGTTGCTGCTGACACTGGATTCTTTTCACTTGTAGGATTCTCTCCTGCTCACAAATTTCCACAAGCTGAATATGCTCCTTACCAAAACACCAACTATGAGTGGAACCCAATTGTATGCTCTGAAATTTGTAGTCTGATGATATTTTATTACTTTTTTACATTATTTTGTCAAAATGATTCAGTTTCTTTTTCAGTTGCCTTCTAAAAAAAAAAAAAATTGAACATCTTCTTATGCTTTTATTTGCACTGCTATATGATGAGCCAACTCTTGTTGGAAAATATATTTATGAATTAGCAATAGGTATGTGGTTGTAATTAGTACCAAATTGAGAGCTTAAGTTAATTGTTCATTACATTATAGGAATGTGGAGCACAGTTCTTTGGTGGATAGTGATGAATTGGTTATCCAAAAAAAAAAAAAAAAAACAAAGAGGATAATGATGCATTGGTTAGCATGTATTGACATAATGATTAAGGCGTTGTCAGGTCAGTTGAAAGTAAAAAAAAAATAGGCCTATGAAAATAAAACTCAGTGAACTTTTTGAATTTTGATTGAACTGAAAATTGGTATAACTTGGCTATGGGATATCTTTTCTCAATTTCTGTTTGACAAGCTGAAGCTTCATACTTCTGCATTTGCAGGGATCTGGTATCATGTGGAACGCCTATGATTTTCCTGTATTCTTACTCTCTGAGAGTAGCACTTTGACCCTGCAGGAGGTAATATATTGTTTGAAATCTGTACTCTTTCAAGATATTTCTGTATGGTTTATCTGTTCAATTGAGACACTTGTTACCCTGAGGTGTTGATTATATTGTTTGTTATGGGAAATTTGGAAAAGCTGTGCAAATAGGTTGGAAGGATTACAGATGAACTTTTTGGGCAGTGCCTCCGTTGAGGAGTTCAAGTTCTCCTTGGTGGCATGGTATACGGTTTGTTCTTTTAAGGCTTTGGGTGGTTTGGGGATTCGATAGGAAGCTTTAATCTAGCCTTCTTGTGGAAATGGTTATGGAGGTTTGGGAATGAGACCACGCATTTATGGAGATGGGTTATTGCTATTAAGTATGGGGAGGAAAGGGGTGGTTGGAATCTAGCCTTCTTGTGGAAATGGTTATGGAGGTTTGGGAATGAGACCACACATTTATGGAGATGGGTTATTGCTATTAAGTATGGGGAGGAAAGGGGTGGTCGGACGTGGACTTAAAATTTAGTTAGAGGGACACATGGGTGTAGTCTATGTTGAAGCATTAGGACAAGTTGGGGCAATTTTTTGTTGCTTTGTGTGTTTTAGGGTGGGTGATGGCACCCATGTATGGTTCTAGCATGATGTTTGGTGCGTGAATCATTCTCTAAAGGAGTTGCACCTTGACTCATATGCTTGTTCAATGCTTAACTTCATTTAGTCTTGGTTACTCAATCAAATTAGAGCGAGTGAATTCTCTTTTAGATCTCCTATACAAATACCCCTGTTATGAGTACTAGGGGAAAAACAGTAACATCATGTACTTCTTTATATATAAATAATATTTTATGTGTTAGGGTTGACTTATCAAACCTTAAACACCTTCACCTTAAACAACATGGTATCTAAGTATGAGATTTTGAATTCGATCATTGTCTCCTCCACTCTACCTCCCGTTTAAATTCCCACGTGTTGGGCCTCACCTATTAAAAGGTAGTTTCGGCCCACACGTGAGGGGGAGTGTTAGAATTGTGTGGTTAAATGATTAAATTTACTATATCCCAAAAAGCTTATGGTTTTGGGACAATCGGTAATTTAACAACCTCTAGTAGGGATGTTGGTGATAGGATGAGATGGAGATTGAAAGGGATTGATTGCTTTGATATTTGCTTTTATTAGGATTTGGGGTCCTAAAGCTAACTATTTCCCTTTGGAAGAGTAGTTGGTGTGTTATGGCCCCAAGGAGGGTCTCATTCTTTGTTTGCATGGTTGCTTGTGGGAAGATTATTATAATAATCTTATCAAGAGAGGCTTCTCTATAGCTGGTTGGTGTTGCAAGTGTTGGTGTAATGGGGAGATGGTGGAGCATTTGTTGATCCATTGTGAAGTTGCATATGCTTTATGGAGTGTTGTCTTTAGAGCCTTTGGGATTCAATGAGTGTTATCAAGGAGGGTAGATTATCTCTTGGATGGAAGAATTGGTTCAGAAAGCATATATTAGATATTTGGAACTTATGTCCCATCATGCTTGATGTGGTTGTTGTGGACAGAGAGAAATAGTCGTATTTTTGACAATATAGAAAGATCAAAGGCTCAATTGGAATCATTGCTGATTTGAACTCTATTTGATTGGTCTTGTGCGTGTGGTCTTACAAGTAGCATTTTCCTCTAAGATTTCTGTGAATCACTTCACTCTTGTGCATAATTGTCTTGTAATTCTTTTAGGTTACTTTGTGTTCATCATCATGAGTATAGTGTTATCTTTTCTATTAATAAAATATCATGTCTAAATGCTCATTTGAAGATGTGAAACCTCAATGGTTAGACTTAAGATGTCTTTTGCTGGATCATTGTTTGAATTGTCTCATGCATTGGGTCCAAATGATATCATTTCGATTGTAGATTTCATAGGTTCCCTCTCATTTTGACTGTAATATATATATATTTTAGTTATTTACTATTTAGGCAATCTTATGTGACTATATTTAGGCAATCTTATGTGACTATCTTGTATACAGAAGGTGGTTTCTTCTCATCAATAAAATTTTATTACTTATAAGAAAATTCTATTTATGGTGTTATATGTGCAAGTGTAAGGGTGAATCGGTTAAGCGTCTTTTCCTTCATTTTCTGGTCGCTATGGATCTGTGGTCTATGGTTTTGAGTTTATTTGGAGTAAGTTGGGTTTTGTCAAAGTCAGTTGTGAGGCTCCTAGCTTGCTGGCAAGGTCAGTTTGGTCATCATCGAAATGGTCATATATGGACAATTGTTCCCCATTGTTTAATGTGGTTTCTTTGGAGGGAAAGAAATAGTAGGTGCTTTGAAGATAATGAGAAATCCATATCAGACCTCAAGTTATTTTTCTTTAGAACCTTAGTGGATTGGTTATCTACTTTGCAAAACCAATCATTTTCTTCTTTTCTTGATTTGTGTAATTTTTGTACTTGATTTGTTGACCCCCCTGTACACTTCCTGTGTACTAGGGTGTCCCTTTTTTTTTATATCAATAAATCTTATTACTTATCAATAAAAAAAGAAAATTCTATTTATGGCTGTTGGTCTACCCATAAATTGATTCTTCTTTGTACTCTCTCTCTCTCTAAAGAGCTGATTTGCCTGCTTGGGAGGATGTTTTTTTTTAGAATGTGTTGGCACTTGATGCATCTGTAACAACTAACAACTTACAAGTTACAAGATGTTTCTAAACAATTTACCTTATAATGTGCATTTTTTTTTAAGCCATTCCAAATTTCATGGATTATAGTCTTTTTTTTTTGGTTTTGTTTTGAATAATTTTTCTACATAATTTTATTTAATTTTAATTTGTACTCTTGGGTTTTACTCTTGTATACATTCTGTGAACTAGGTAGCAATGTTTGATTATATTAATGAAATTATTGTTTACTTAAAAATTGTTTTTCCCTTTTTGTGGGCAGGATGAGATTGTAGTGTTGATCTGAATTTATGTTTTATGCTGTCATTTGTTAATGCAGGCAGCTACCAACAATGAGAAGAGCATGAAAGATTATACTGCTGATGTGGCTGAGTTTGATCTGGTGATGCAGGTATCTAATTCTTATTCTTTAAATGGTAATAATTTTGGAGGTTTAGTGATAATAATAAATAACGGTTTGCAAACTCATTTGATTGACTTATTATTGACCTGTAATACACTTGGCTTGGATTAGACAACAAAAGCTGGGACACATGATTCAGAATCTTGTTTAAAAGAAGGGGCTTGCCTTCCATTAGGTGGATACAGGTGAGGTTTTATGTTTTGATAATGCTATTTAACAACTCAATTTGTGAGGAAGTTGGTGTACAATTTTAAAGTTGTTTTGTAGTGTAACTATCATAGTGGTAATATATGGTTTCTATTAAAGCATCTATTGCTTTAACCACCACAGAAGCGCACTAGGATGTTTTCATGTAATTGATGTAGATGATGTTATCTCAGTATCATATTGATGCTCAGCAACATGTTAATGGTATTGATAGATTGTGGAGATTCTGCAGTAAACTGATTTTGATCTGTGGGTTATTTGCTTTTTCGAAAGAAGAGATTGTGAGTGAATTGGTTGATTAGTTCATTACATATAGCTTTTAGGGATTGGAGTAGCTTTATGTCCTGTGAACGGTTTCTTCTCCTAGCATTAGGATAAGCTGGTCTGGCCTGTTTTGTGGCACAAGCTGAGATTGCCCTTCCCCAATATTTGGCCAAGGATCATAAAGAGTTAAGTGATCTTCTTATATCATTCAGGGGGATAAGCCTAATCTTGCTTGATTGTGTGCTTGGTCATTGTTCTGACATCTAGCATCCTGTCCCATTTTATGAAGAGCTAAGTTGGAAACAGTGAATTCAATGAAGTTGGGAATCTGTTTTTTTCTTCTTCTTTATATATGTAATGATATTCTGAAAGTAATTATGGATGGTGATCCTTGGTTTCTTGCTGGTAAATGCTTTTTCTTATCTGGTGGCAATCATTCCATCAAAAGCCTTGGTTCCAGTCTCATTCATGATTGAGAGCTTGAAGTTGTGGATAAATTTTATAATGGGGATAACTATGCTGGGATGGTCATTGTCAAAAGGCCAGAACTTTGATTTAAGATCTTACTTTTGAGCTTTCTCGAGGGGTTTATGGGTTGATTTTTCCTTGGTGTTCCATTCAAAGTTCCTGCAAAGTTGGTTTTCTTTGTTTAGAACTGTGGCATAGGGTAAAATTTTAACAGTGGAATAAGAAAGCACAACCAGATTATAGTGCACTATACTGTTTGTGCAAAATGAGTGGGGAGACAATGAACTATATTTTTCTTCATTGTGTTGTTGATAGGCATTATGGTTTGCTGTTGTTTTCTTTGTCTAGAGTTTCATGGGTTATGCCTAAGTTGGTAGTGGAACATTTGTCTTGTTCACAAGGTTGTTTTAGCATACATATATAAAGAATATGCTTTTTTTTTTTTGTCTTCATTGTGTTGTTTTGAATATACTTTTTCTTACCTATCAAAAAAAAAAAGCATAGGACTACTCACCCTTTCAGTGAAGCTCAAAAAGCTTATACCATAAGATAAATCACTTTTTCCACCACTCATCTTGCACGTACAAGGCTTTATAAAGCAACAAGTAAATTCCTTTGGGAACTTAAATTAAAAAGTAAATTTAGAAGAGCTTGTCTTAGAAATCTTTTCTTTGAACTTGATCATCTTGAAACACCATAATATTATTTTCTTTGTCTTTCAAAATTTCTTGGAATGTCACAATATTTATTATTTTGGTATTTTGCAAATTGATCAAGGAATTCTTTCCAAGATCAACGGCAATTGTGAATTCCAAATGGCTACCGTCACTAGCTCGGATGATATTTCCACCTGTTATAGAGGGTGAGGTCGTGGGTTTTAAAACTCACTAGGTGCATTATGTAGTTTACCAATAAAAAAGCTTAATTAAAACTGACTAAAAAGATTCTTTTGTTTTTTAGTTTTTTCTCTTCTACACTTACCATATATAATTGTAAGAACTAAAAATGTAAAGGCCCAAGCCCACTTAAAACAGTGTTGCCTGGATCTTCAAACCAAGCCCAAACAATGAATTTTTAATAGAGTGGGATTCTAAACCAAGTGCAACACTGAGATTGTTCCAAGTCTAAAGCTAACAGAGCCTAAGTGAGAAATAGGAGTAAATGAACCGTTGATTCGATGAAAATACTTCCTCAGGCAAGTTTGAGGATGGATCTTATATTAATAAGTAAGGATGATATTGCTTTACAGGGTATTTCTTTGTTCTCCCACTTGTTCTTTTTTTCTTGAAAAATGTTCATCCCTTTTTTTTGGGGGGTTCCGTTCCTTATATAGCTCCTTCCCTTGCATCCCAGCCCTCCATCTGTACATTTCAGGGGATCCATCTGGATATTGTCCCTTCAGGACTCTTCTAGAGATGGTAGAGAGAGTTGTTAGCTGTGATATTGCTGTTTAGGGGTCATTTCCTCATTAATGCAACTGGTTAGGTTGGCGTAGAGCATTGAATACGGAGGTGGGAGGTGTCTTCTTCAGGAAACTTCCTCCCACCACCCTTGTAGGTCTCGTACCCTCCCATTGCTATCCCTTCCCTTATCCTTGGGCTTTTAAGGGATGCTGGTCATCCTTTGGCTCTCTTGTTCTCCTTGGGTAGACGTAGTCCTTGGAGTTTGCCTACCTTTCTTTGCTTGGCTTGGACAAATTCGTAATTGGATTGGCCTCCTCGATCCTCAGGCCCCCCCACAATAATGTAGTTTTTTTTATTTTTAATGAGATATTATCTTATCAAAATAAATAAATAAATAAAAATACAAAAAACTCCTTTCTAGTTAATATTAATCCTGATAGGTGAATACAGGGTAATTTAGAGAAGTGGATTATTTTGTGTAATGTTTAAAGAAGAGTCTGGTCTTATACAAATTCAGGTGCTATACATGAGCTAATATTTGTTATTCCTGTATACTTACCATGGTTAAAAAAAAAAAAAGGCAAAAGAATATATACAACTAAAATTGAGTGGATTGCAATGTTGTTCTTTTTCATTTTTCCCTATTTTCTGGACTGTTTATCTTACCTTAAATTGTAATAATTTGTTTCTCAATTGTGAAGGGCAGTGTTTGGTCATCCCTTCCTCCAATTAATGTTTCTTCCTCTGAACAATCCAAACCTGTAATACTGACGGTTGCATCCATGGATTCTGCTTCATTTTTCCGTGACAAAAGCCTTGGTGCAGATTCCCCTATATCTGTGAGTTCAAATTTTATTTTATTTATTTGTATCCCAATGTTTGAAATTTAGTTTAGAATTTGGTATGCTTATTCTTCCATAAATCAACGCATATAATTGTGTTTGGATCACTTTTAGGGACTGATTTCATTGCTGGCAGCAGTTGATGCACTTTCACGTGTAGATGGTTTAGACAACCTTACAAAACAGGTGTGGAAGATGCGTATGTTTTCATACATTGTTGCTAACTTTCCTTTTAGTTCATTGTCTTGGTTTTCGTGACTTTTCTGTTTGATTTTTTAAAATATTTAAGTTTATGTACGTATATTTGTGCTTTTCATTCATATAAAAAGCTGATTTTATGATAATTTGTGGTGTAGTTAAATCGTATGTAGTTTGTACAAAATTAGGATTAATATAATAATCATTGATTTCCCCTTTATATGGAAAATCCTGGATCTGCCTCTGAACATTGGAGCAGCTGATCCATTCCTGCTAAAGTTTTCTTCTTATTAATTTTTAAAATTTTTTTGTGTTTGATTCCTTATATGTAGAGTTATTTATCCTTTTTCGTTTTGGGGGAGACCTTTATTCTGCTTGTAGATTTTTTCTGGTTTATTCCTATATAGACTTTTGTTTGTAATTTAGAATACAATGATTGTCTTCTAATTTGCATATTCCTCTCATTCTGGTCCTTCTCCAATGCATGAGGAAGCTGCCACTACTATCTTGAACGGATATGATGTCTGAAAATGTGATTTTTTGGAACAAAATGAGCTGTGAAAGGAGTTATATTTATTTTTTGTCTGAAACTTTGGTTTGGGATTTTATTATTGTTATTGGTAAATTTCTTGTAGTATATTTAAGTGATTTTTCGATTGAGGCTAAAAATAGAAAATCCAGCTCCTAGATCATCCCTTTTTTCCTCTCAACTCACCAGCATTATTACCCAATACTGGTCACACCTAAGTGGGGTCTTGGAAGAGGTGGCTTGAATATGGTCCTACCCTTCTGCAGTTTTTGTGTGAATTGGATGTTTTCAAGATTCAAACCTGTGTACTTGGCACTTGGCTGTCTGAGAACATGATTAAGCGCAATACACATAATAATAAGGAGAATGAGATTGTACTTATTAATTGAGGCTAGCCATACAGAGCCAAGCACAGGGTTGTGTAGAACCAGCCAAGTGCAATTTTAGTCAAGCTCCAGTAAAGAAGTGATACTAGGATGTACTCTATATGAGAAGCTGACATTTTTAGAAATTATATCAGCCTTTGAAGAGAAGAAAACATGTTCTTGCCTAATTTACCTTTCTAGAAGTTGGTATTATGTTCATCTGTTGCTTGGTTTCAATATCATTTTACATGGCCTTATGCTGCCCACAATGTGCTCTAGCTCCAATGGTGCCACTTTCCATTGTAAGGGCAAGGTGAAGAGTGAGATCATAGGTTCCATGCCCATTGGGTGCATGCGGGACTTATAAAAAATAAAGAGGGAAATAGGTAAGTCTTACTCTATTGGATATAATTATTCAAAATTTCTTATTTTATTTTTTATTTTTAAATTTTGCCAACCACAATTTCAATCTTTCATGCAACTTTTTTTTTATAATATATATATATATATATGCTGATTTTTTTTTAAAATTAATATGCTGAAATTTTTATTGAAGAAAAATGGGAGGATCCCTCCCCATGGACGCCATCAGCCCTCTCACAGCATAACCCAGAACTGGAAATAAGGGGCATAGGATTAGATCCCTCTAGATCACAGTTAAAAAACCACCTATCAAGGGAGTGGGCTAGTACATTGCCTCTCTAAGAACATGAAGGTAAAAGAGAGGATAGAAGATCTAAAATTTCCATAGCCATAGTTTCATTGGACCAATGGAGTTGGTGAGTTGGACTTAATATAGGTTGTATTGCATTGCAAGCATCACCCTCTAAGAGAAATCTGTCAAAACCAGCTTTGAGTGCTTTAGCTAATGCCTTGAATGCATCAGAATCTTCTGGAACTAGTGGATCAACCTCAATTTGTTTTTCAGACCAAATAAAGTGAGCTTCGGCCTGATGGTTCCTCTAGACAGCTGCTAAACATATTTTACCTTCCTTAATTATTGCATCAAAAATAATTTTCACCAGCACTTGCGTGGGTGGGGACAACACTTCCATCCATAATGACACAGAGGAAGAGGAATAAAAAGGCTGGGGAGAGGAAGTAAGAGGATGGGTGGTGTATAGGGACGTAGAGCCCAAGAAAGGGGGTGGATTGGAAGGGGAAGGGAGAGGATGCCTGAGGATGAGGTGAATAGTGTGAGCTGGGATGGATAGACCCGAAAAACAGGGGTGATTGGCTCTAATAAGATGGGGAAAAAGAGACGCTACAGAGAGTAGATTTGTGGATTCGGGAGATTAGAAGCATATGGGAGGTCGCTTTGAAGTTGCAAACTATACAATCTAAAGTTCAAAAGATATAAAGATACTTATCAAAAAAAAAGTTCAAAAGATATAAAGATATAATGGTTTATGTAAAATAGTCTTTTGGTCAAACAAAGATATGAGGGACATAAGTTTAGGCTTTATCTGAGCTAGCTCAGTGGCATCAAAAGTCCCATTCCTTTCCCTCCAAATATCTCACATTGGAGAACTGTCTTAGACATTACCTTTTATGCAGCTGATATTAGCTATCGGTCTCATAGAGCTAATGATTGTGTCAATGTGGACATGTTTTTGTTCAAATTGGAAACATGTTGTCTTGAATCCGTCCATTTACATTAGTTTGAATCACCTGAAAATGCCTCATTGGGTGCCTCTGGTGAATTCTCACTCTGCTTCTGCCACCCTCCATCTAGTCAATAAAAAAGGAATCTCGTATGGCCTAGCTGAAGAGTTCTTTGCCTATCGGAGCAGCAATATCATGGTCAGTTGTGGCCTTTTTTGATTATCCATTGCTGGCCTACTCTCTTAGCCCAATGGACCCATAAAATTTTTCATATAGTCCCATTTTAAAAGCAAATTGTGGAAATTTTTTTGGAAAGACTTAAAAAAGTAAATTTCCTTATGTCAAGTCTGTTGTATAAACAAAGTGACCAACGGTCAAACTCTACTATTTGAGAGGCCTCTTTAAATAACTCATATAAAAAGATTCAACTAGAAATTGTTTGTTGGAATGCTTGGCTCATGGAACACATTGTGAATGATGTCGTAACTATAATTTGATTGATTATGTTAAGCATGGTATATTCTAATTCTTGCGGTGATGGTTTATCTTCAGAATGCTTTTCTGTGACTTTCTTTACTGCTGGCTTGCCTAAAAACTAAAAAGCCTTCATTTTTTGATAATTGCTTAATGTGGTTGCAGCTTGTTTTTATAGTTTTTACTGGAGAGGCCTGGGGTTACCTTGGTAGCCGGAGATTTTTACATGAGCTTGATCTGCAGTCAGATGCTGTTAGGGGTCTGGATAATTCATTAATTGAGATGGTATTCTTCTTCTCTTAGTAAATTTGGCTTCTTAAAATGTAATCTGGGAATTTGTTATCTATCACATAGTATTTTTACTTCTTCTCATAGTATTCTAGTCTGCAAAAGTGTTCCCCAAATGCTCCTTATGACACTTCTATAGACCCCACCTTTGTTTCCAACTCTGTAAAAAATTCTGAATTTCAAAATCTTTTTCTTCATTATTCAGTCCACAAACATTCACAAGATAATTTTTTAGCTGCATGATGGTGACAGCACCTACCGTGCCCTACTATTTACTGTGTCACTCTCCTCCTCCTTTGTCGTAGTTAACTATAAATACAAGATTTTGCAATTCTCTAACTCCCTGAGGTCCACTTCATGGTTTTTTGCTGCTTACATTTGAGTGTGTTCTTGCGTGTTTCCTAATTTGGGAGAACAAACTGATGGTATCTTCACAAAATCATCCATAGTGATCCCATCCGGCTGATCCACCTTGTTCTCTGCAAAACCTACTCCAACACTTCCTGGGTTGTCTCCCCTCTCAACCTCATGTCACCCAAATTAGAGGTGGCTTATGGACTAAACTCCAAAGGGTCTTCATAGGGCACGATGACCCATTTATTTACTGGTGGGCCTGATAGATCCTCACCAACCAGCTGGTTGCACCCCATTGGAACAGCCTCAATGGCCCCATCTCCACCAGAATTCGTCATCCTTTCCTCTACAAATTGTAAGAGACTCATTGCTTTTGTCCCAGCGCTGTTCCCCAGATTATGCTTGCTGCCTTGGATGTGGAACCAGGTGGAACCCCACCCCATACTGAGCTCCTTTTGTAATAAACAATAAATAAATAATAAAAAATTATGTTTCATTTGCTTTCAATTACACAAGAAGATTGGAATTGGAAATGCTACAACTCTTATTATTATATTCAGATTTAAACAAAAAATAAATTTTTATTTTACTATTATATGTTTTCCTCTTTCTTTTAGAAGAAATATTCTCTTATAATTGCATTCATCATCAGATCATCTGTAAATATAATCATTAATTGATAAAATGAAGACATAAATAGAAATGTTTACATTTTAAAAGTGTCATGCTCAAGAAACCCCTCTCCCTAAAGAGAATAAAAAAGAAAAAGAAAAAAAGGACAAGACAAAAAAGAACTGCTGTGTAATGTATATTTTAGTTTTGTGTTAAAATAGATAATGGGATGACCAATGATTCATCTGGATTAGAGGCTGACTTTTGGATCATTGGATTATGTTATCACAGGTCATGGAAATTGGATCTATAGGGAAGGGCTTCAATCAAGGTGTTAACAAGTTTTATGCTCATATAACAGGGGTAAGAAACTTGAACTCACTTATTTCGTGAGTTTAGAGCCAGTTTGGCATCAGCTTTAGCTTTTAGCTTTTAATTTTGATGTACAGTTTTTTAAAACCTCACTTTTTTTTTTTTCCACGTTTTCTCACTTTTTAAAACTTTTTCAAGGTACAGGTATATTTTAGCACACTTTTAGCAAAAAGTTTTCAGTAAAAAGCTAGATAAGTTGTTTCCAAACGGACACTTAATATAACAAGTTTTATGTGACTTCCCTTATGCATAGTTCATTTGGATACTAGAAGTTCTTATTATGTACATTCTCAAATATCACTGCCAACATATCATGCACAGTTGGTCATTTTTATATGCAATTATGTTGAATAGGTGTAGTTTACAGTAGAGGTAATGGGGGATGTGGCAGTGGTGGGTATAGTGTTGACTTTTAATAAGTCCCAAGGTTAGGTTAGCAGTGGGTTTGTCAGACATTTTTATGGGGAAGTGGTGATGTTGTGGCAGTGGTGCAGTTGCTGTTCAGTTGGGATGTCAGAACTAAGGTGAAGGTTGTGCACAATAATGTTTTCTAGTTACTTGAGATTACTAATCAGGCCTGTTGATGCCCACCATTAATGTATCTGTCAATTTACTAATATTGCAGAAGGATGGGGACATTGTTAATTTTGGTAAAATTGGTAAGAGTACTCTTTGTTAATACATGCTCTAGTCCCAATGCTTTTTTATGGTACAAATGGTGGCATGTGTGTAGTGTTTTTGATATCCGTTATGGTAGAATGACAATGGCAAAAACCTTGAAACTAGTCATTGGAGTAGCAATTAAGGTTAGGTTTGAAGGTGAATATCAGGTTTGAGATGAATTTGAAACACCACTATTTGGGATGCTAGTCTGCTTCACTATAAAGAAAAAGTGATGCATATGGTGTGAGAGGAACACCCATGTGTTTGTAAAAGTGGAGCTTCCTTCATAGTTGAACTTCTTGTTTCTGCGGTCTTGCTTTGGTTGGATATTGTCTTTGAAATGCTTTTCTTTGGGGGGTATTTGGAGGACCTCCCACGTGATTGTAAAAGTGGAGCTTCCTTCATAGTTGAACTTCTTGTTTCTGTGGTCATGCTTTGGTTGGATATTGTCTTTGAAATTCTTATTTTGGAGGGTTCTTAGATATTCTAGATATATGTAAAACTTTCAATAAACAATTCTGATATTTGTAGAAAAAATAATTTCACTTGTTAAACTGGGCATTGGTTTGGAAGCCCACATCTGGGACCATCTTATTGTTTTGCACTTTCATTTTGATGCTCCTAATTTTTCTTGAGAATTTTCATGAATATATTTCTATATTGAGGATAACTGAGTCCAAATTACTTGATGGCTCCCTTTGAAATATGGGGGAATAAGGATTTTTCACATTCAGGGGCCTTTAAAATATAATGAAGTTTAGCAACCAAGCTACAGGGATTCCTTTGCCTGCTCTCCCACATATTGTACATATTATATATGCAAGTTACATTATTTCTTTGATTCCAAGATCAGCCTTGGTGATTCTTGCAGGCTTCATCTGCCACAAATGAGACATTGGATGCCCTAGAGCAAGCTCAAGGTTCACTGAAATCTGAAAACATAATCTGCTCAACAGCAAATGCTTCAAATCCTGGAATACCTCCATCGTCATTGATGGCATTCCTGCAAAAGGTTTTGGACAGTACACTTGAAATCCTTGTTTTTCTTTTTCCATCAACAGCTTTACTGTTTTTCTTTTATCTTTTTTTTTTTTTTTTGGGTTGGGGGGGGGGGGGGGGGTTACCAGCACATATATGGTACAAAGTCTCTGTTTTGATTTTTCTGGAAACAAGCACCTCACATCATATCAACAAAGAAGTGCATCTGTTTATTTTCAGCATTGCCATCTGGTTCCTTGATGTTGTCGTTAATGGTTTGTTTAATTAATTTATATGATGATAATGATAAGGGTGATAGTGACATTAATAGAAGCAACAATGAAACTTGATCATAGTCACCATTATATCATATTTTATGGGGAAAAAAGGCATGTGAGTTTTGTACAATATTTTGGTTGGACTGTTCTTCCAAAATAATGCATATTAATTAATGCTCCAAATACAATGCATCATTCAGTTTATGCACAACACCCCTTGGATTTTAATATGTGGATCAGGTTTTGAAATTATCTTCATCTGCAGAGAAACTTGTTTTATAAATGGAGATGTGGAATGTCACACATCTCTAAGGGTATTTTTAATTTCTTGGATACAACAAACTTTTTTAACTTTGGAGACTTCAAAAATGACGGAATTGGATTGGCAGTTTCACCTAAATCAAATTTTCTTTACAATTTATCTTTCTTCTAATGGTTCTGTTCAGAGGTCTCTCCAAAATTTTTCTTTCTTTTTGTAAATGGAAAAAAAAAAAAAAAAAATCTAAATAGAAATTAGGAAGAGTGAAGAATTTATATATAGTAATGAACTAATGATGACAAAGAGAAAGTTCAGTGTATCTGAGGGTTTTTTATTTATTTATTTATAAAAAAGAAATCTTTCTACATGTCTCTTGTGCACGTCCCTTGTACTAGGGCTGCATTCTCTTTTATTTTTTTAATAGAATTTTATTACTTATGAAAAAAGTTGTAACAAATAGTTAGTTTCATGTAACTCTAATGGTTTGGCTGCTTCCTCCACCCCCTTGCCCTTTTCATTAACAGAATTCTAATACTTCCGGGGTTGTTTTGGAAGATTTTAATAGTGTCTTCAGCAACAAGTATTACCATAGCCACCTTGATGATACATGTAAGTTGGTTTTTTTTTTTTTTTTCTTCTTGATGTTCTTCGATGATTAATTAATCTGTGTTACACTGCTATACCAGATCTCTATTTATTTCTCGTTTGTGTTTTTGGTGCAGCAAATATAAACTCTTCAGCTGTAGTGGCTGCAGCTTCCCTTGTTGCCCGTACCCTTTACATACTAGCAAGTGACAATAAAACTTTAAGCAGTTCAGCTTTAACTGCTATCAGTGTGAATGTCTCACTCGTTGAAGAACTTATGGGTTGCCTATTGGACTGTGATCCGGGTCTTTCTTGCAATCTGGTGAAGAGCTATATATTACCCACTATTACCTGTCCAAGCCATTATGTTGGTGTTATCCCTGATGAGCCTTCCTCCACACCTTATCTTGGATCTGTAGTTGATGTCTCCAGATTCTTGTGGAATTTTTTGGCTGACAGAACATCTATTCCCAGGGAGAATTCTAGCTCTACTTGTTCAAAAGGTTGCAACAACGGTGAGGTTTGTGTGAGAGCTGAAACAGATGGAAAGGGAGTGTGTGTTATCTCCACAACCAGGTATTTCACTTGCATGTAATTATTAATTTATAATGGATGTTGCAGAGCCTGCATAAGTATGATTAATTAAAATTTAGGTCCATTCTACCAACCTACCAAGGCTTATGACCCTATAGGGATGAGATTCATGCATAAATAATGGGAGCATTGAGTGGTTAGTGTAAATACTCAAACAAAGTGATCCAAAGTCAAGACAAGGAAATGACCCTTATATGGGTAGCTGGGTAAGTTTACCATTCTTCAGCAAAATGGTGCCACTAGCATTCGGTAATGCTTGGTAGAAAATAATGTTAATTAACAAGCTTAATATTAATTAGAGATGTGAACTAGTTCATTTAGCTCATTAACAAGGTGGATATTAAGACACACGGACACACACAAGATCATCGTTAATGGAATAAACTATTATGGGCATTGCTTATAAATTCCTCACTTAGTTTTGGTGGATAGTGGTTTATCTATATACAATAAAAGAAGACATCTTCTAAATTTTGTTCAAATTGGTGGCTAATATTTATTTCTTTACTTGAATTTTGAATGGTTGATACGGGTAACAATTGATTTACTTGTCAGAAAAAAGGTAAAAATTGAGCATCTGTCTTTCTTATAGATAAAAAGGTGCTCAATTCATATTTTTCACTTTGTATCTTTTGTATAATAATCCTTTATCTATTGAAATCCTGTTGTTACCAAATAACCTTATATAGTTTTTTTATTTACAAAATAATAATAATAATAATAATAATAATAATAATAATAATAATAATAATAATAATAATAATTTACCATGACTTTTGAGAGGAGTTTGTGGTGTGCCTTTGTGTTACAAGTTAGACCCCTATCCCCTCTCCCTTATGTGTGTGTGAGTTTGTTTCTTTAAAAAAAAAATTAAATAAATGTTCTTTTTAACTTTCTTAAGTTCTCATTCTTAGTAGTAGTAACCTACCTTCCTTTTTTGGTTTGTTTGGTCAAACTTTGGCTTTAAAAAGGCCTTCCAATTTTTCAAAGTTGACATTTAGGCATGCTATGATAGTGGTCTTTGACCTTTTGAGTTATTCTGGTGATGCTTTTTAATGTTTAAGTGGATATCATACCCAATTTTAAAAAAATTTGGGTTCGTCCAGTAGCTCATTAGCTCATCAAACCCTATGTTGAACCATGTTCCAGTTTTAAATCTTGAAATGAATTTGAAATGAGCTCATCTAATTTTTAACAAGCCAAGCTTGAACATGACAAATCTTGGATTGGCCCAGCTCATTGCTAGTAGCCTTATTAGAGCATTCACACCAGTTTGTGCAAATATTTGTCTATTTTAGCATAAAAGCCTACTATTTCTTTTTTACATAACCACTTTTCAATAACGTCTATATTAGTTCATCTATTTTACATTACATTTTATTAAAATATTATTTTATTCTCTCTCTCTCTCTCTCTCTCTATATATATATATATATATATATATATATATATGAGTAAAGAAAGTATCAAAAATAGATTTTATGTGATACTTTTTTTTTTGATAAGTAGTAACCGTGTATACTTACACAGCTATTGTAACAATAATCTAAATTTACAGAACTTTAGCTTAACCGATGTGGGTGATTTTTGGCCTTGGATTTGCAAAATTTACCCCTTATGCTATTTCACATTGACTGATGTGAGTGCCCTTACATTCTTCTCTTTAGCTGATCTGTTTATGGTGAAACAGAAAACCTGATCGTACCTTAAATCAAGACTGTGCTGGACAACTTTAGTGCAATATGTCAATTCATAGCTGTCTCTAAGCCTCCGATTATATTTTCAATATTATCTAGTGAATTTGGACTATCAATGATAATTGTTACTTTAATTACCTTAAGATGCAAATCATCTGTAGATTTAGCTAATTGGGTCTCCTAGGTCAAACTGAAAATTTTTCATCTCTTGATGACATCATAAACACATTCTGCTCGCCTAAAATGCTCTGTGCTTTATTGTCCTCATAGCCAGTGTAGTGGGCAGCATGCCTAGCTTTCTGTTTTGTCAATGACTCAACTTGATGATTTGATAGATGGTGTACATTATAGATCCATGTTTAACACAATTATGTGTTGCTAAAGACTGCGGAAGAATTATTTTCTTCAAGTTTTAAGGCATATGGTCTATCATTGCAGGTATGTTCCAGCGTATTCAACAAGGTTAAAGTTTGATTCTGAAGCTTGGATTGTCTTGCCCCCAAATTCCTCTGACCCAATGGGAATGGTGGACCCTGTTTGGACGGAGAGCAACTGGAATGCAATTGGGCTCCGGGTCTACACAGTCCAGAATGGTGCCTATGACAATCTTGTTTTGCTTGGTGGTATTGCCATCACAGTCTTGGCATACCTTGCAATAGTAATTACGCGAGCATTCATCACAAAATCCTTGAAGCGGGACTGACAAGGTTTAAATCAACATAAATTTTGAAGCATACATGTGTGGAAATGTGATGGTAAAATACAGGAATTGATCCATTGATTAACTCGTTATAGTGTTTAGATAGTTGAGGGGATGTTGCATTATTTGAGCTTCATCCTTGTGCCATATGAACTTCACTGGAATTAGATCAAACCTTGTATTGTTAGAAATGTAAATGGGGTTGCCTAATTGGAAACGGAGCACATTTTATCCACTCGGAACAGGTGATAAACTTAACACAGCTTTAAACGTAGCAAATTATCTAGACTGGTTCTTATTTCCCTCATGCCAGTTAGTCTGTATGTCTATTTGGGATTTGTACCCATATTACTTGGATTAGAAAAAATATATAGTACTTAGGCGCCCTTGGCACTAGGGAGGGCAAGGTTCTTTGCAAAGGGTTTTGATTATTAAAAAAAAAGTGAATATATTATTTTATGCTTGCTCTCCACGACACAACACCAGATGATTGAACTCATGAATGCGTGGTGCTCATGGGGTCTACACTAGTCCATTGTGACACACTTCAATTTTACCATAAAGGCAAATTGAGAAATTTCAAATTGCCCATGAGATTATTCTCTCACTAAGAAACCCAAAGACACCTATATTAGAAAGCCATATTATCATAAATAAAAGATTAAATACAGTAGGTTAAAAGAAAATTCAAACTAAGCAAAATTATGACATTTTTTTTAGTTAAATTGTAACTAAACTCACATTCCACACCTTTTGTGGCACCCCAAATCCCCTTGGTTTTTAGTTTGAAAAAAGCGACTTTAACTCACTTGGTGGACCTACTAGTTAGAGCAGCAACTATGCATTCTCTTAAAAACCCATGTAAAACAATTGTTGTGTGTCTTTCTCCCCATAAAAACCAAACCCCACAAGAGCCAAAGAAGGTGAGACCTAGTAAAACAAATTGTTGTCTCTCTCCCCTCAGAAACCAAACCCCACAAGAACTGAAGAAGTTAAGACCTAGTAAAACCTATATGATGCTCACGTGAGTCTTCTATACCAAACCCACATATCAATTACCGTTTCTTTCTTCCCAGACAACAACCATTCCTCTCTTCCTACGACGTGGATTTCTTCAAATCAGTACTCTCTCTCTCTCTCTCTCTTTTAAGGGTTTGGTGGGTTTCTTGCTTTTGGGTTTTGTGTGTTGGGAGTGTGGGGGCTTTTCCGCAATGTTGGGCCTCAACTCCTTTTGTTGCACTATGGCCCGTTAGTTTGAGGTAAGAGAGTTAGAACTGGCCTTATTGGGGCTACACTTCTGGCCAATTTGTATGCAAGTCAGGCTAACTCAGTGCAGATGCGATTTGGCATGAATGCCGTAGGCTAAACGTATGGGATGGTCACAGTAAGAATAACTGTTATGAGTGTTTTAGCAGGAAACAGTAAAGCAGGATAATTATCATAATAAAACATATTAAATAAAGTTAACACCATGAAAAAGATTAACAGAGTTATAGCAGAATAACACAGTAAGTAAAAATACTACAGCAGAAAAGAGTAAATAACTTAGTAACTTCTAACCAAACAGTGGGCAAGTCACCCAATAAACATGACTAGTAAAAGAAAAGCTTGTTTGTCAGATGATAAATTGAACTTTTTAGTAGAAGCAAACCCAAGAAGGGAACCAATATCCAACGCACGTAACCTCAAGAGAGGCTTTTGCCATTGAAGTTAAACACTTTGGAGGAAGAGCCTAAATGGTTTGAGCTTTGATTCTCAATCTTTAGAGAGTGGGTCTGTCAAGGGAGAGAGAAAATATGGTCTATTGATGCATGCCTATATTCCTACTTTTTACTTTCTCCCTCCCTAGTTTTCTTTCCAATCTTTCTTTCTTTTTTCTCTGGTTTTTTCATGTATTCCTTTGTTTTCTATTCTTTCTTTTCTACCTCTTGTGTTCCATCCATTTTCACTGTTCATGGCTACCCCTTTTTATACCATTTGTCATTGTGGGATTTACCATTTTTGTCCTTTAACCGTTTTTGGTTCCTTATGGGTATCCCTCTAAGATTGCCCACTATCTTGTCGGCTACCTACCACCTCTGCTCAGAGTGTATTGGTTTCACCACTCTTCATTCTTAAACAAATTTCTTGTTTTGTTTCTTATCTCTTTCTACTCTTGTCTTACCCATGTGGATAAGGATTAAGCTACCTCATCACATACCTCTATGGCATGCATCAAGTGGTCCCAACCTATACTTCTTTTTGGTGACATGCCATTCTAGTAGGATATTTCCCCCAAAGGAGCTTGAGCGGTAATCCCAAAATAGACCATTTTTTCTCTCTACCACCAAATCACACCCTTTGAATACTTTGATCTGTGGCCCACCTCTCATGTATTGGCTGGGTACAAGTAGGTGGTGCCCTGGTCCTTTTGTGCATGCTCTACTCTGTTTGAATTTGTTTATTTTTGGCCTTTATGTCGTTGCTGTTGCCTTTGATTCTGCTGTAAGTACTAGTTGATGTTTATCTTTTGTGGCATGAAGGGCACATGGGCTTTTGAGCTCATATTTTCTTCCTTTAATCTCTTCTTAGACTGGGTATCACTTGGGCAAAATCATTTGTCTTCCTACTGAGCCCACGCTTTCTTCTTTATTGCCGTGGGCCTTTTTGGTCACTAATTTTGCTATATTACTTCGTTGTGTTTGCTACAACTTTGCCTTTCTCTTTATTTCTCGTGGGCTGATGGTCCTGCTGTATCAACCTATTTCTTTGTTAATCCTTTGCTTAGGGCTTCCTTAGCCCACTTACCACGTCTTTTACCTTTTTTGTGCTTATTGGTCAACATTCTTGCCGTGCTAGCTCATTTTACCGCTTTATTCTTTAGGCTTCCTCGACCCATTTACTTATTCTTTACCTTTTTTTACTCCCATTGGCTTGTTGCTAAATTCCTTGAGCTTCCTTGACCTTTTTTACTATATCTTTACCTTTTAGTATCCTTTTGGGCTAATTGGCCACTAAATCAACCCATTGAGCTTACCAATTCATTCACTAGGCTTTCTCGGCCCATTTACTTCTTTTTTAGCTCTTATTATTTCTATGGACTTATTCCTTGGCATTCCTTGGCCCATTTGCTCCCTCTTTACATCTTTTTATTTTCATGGGCTTGCTTGCCATCAATCTTGCTGCTTCAGCTGCTGGGCTTGCTTCCTTATTTCTTTGTTGTTTTGCCCCTTATTTCTTTCTCATCTTCTCTATTATTGGGTTTCTTCTACTCTTGGGATCTTTGTCAAAAAATGGGCATCAACGGGTAGAAGATTACATTGTTGTGGTCTTGTATTTGGAGAAAAGATTTGTGGATTTTGGGAGGATAAAATGGTTGTCGCTTTGGCTGGAGTTTACGTGTTTGTAGATTTCTTTTTCTTGTATTTGGTAGTTCTATGCTTACTTAGCTGATGCGCACACACCATCTGAAAACCAAGAAATGAAGGTAAGATAGACAAACTTGAGTGGAGATTAACGCGGATTTGTTGGATTGAGAAAGATGATAGACCTTAAGGCTAGGAGGAATGACAGACAAAGAGAGATGAAGAATGAGGAAAGTGTTTTGTGTTATTGCCTATAGTGTGTTAGCAAATGAGTTCCTAGTGAAGTACTAAAGAGCTGTTGGATCTTATTATTGCTTTTTTGACTTGAGTGAGAGAAGTTTTCTGTGTGACCCCCATTAGGTGTGTTTTATTACAAGTTTGCAAATGAACTCATTTTCCTATAATCTAAAAACTCTAAAATCTTGTTCTAATAATTTATAATTCGTTCTCACTTTTTTGAAAAATAAGTTATGAAAGTTGAGAAGAACAAAAATCAAACTAAATCAGAAAAGAATTAGTGGAATACACATAAAACTAAAAATGAGCGATAGAAACCGAGTGATATGAGCTAAATCAAACATAGCCTAATTTTTTTGTGAATAATTCTAATGAATATGTCTACAGACGTGGCAAAGTGGCGCTTTAGTAGAGGAAAGAATTTAATGTGGGCTAAAAGATAAGGCCCTTATTTGTAAAAAAGAAAAAAAGAAAAAAAAGGGACTAGGCAGTAGGCACACAAGTCAGAAACGGGTCGATTCGGTTAAAGTTAAACCCAACAAAATAATCAAACAACCCATCAAAAAATCACATGTGTTTGGGAAAAGGCGTTGGGAAATCCACGCATCCCATCCCATTTCCTCAAAAACCAAACTCATATATGAGAAGCAGCAGCTGAAGCTCAGTCACATAGATAGAGAGATCTCTCTCACAAAGAGACACAGAGATAGTGTGACTCAAAAAAACAACAACAACAACATTATTCATGGGGTTGGGTATGCTCGCCTCAAGGGTCATCAGACCCACTGCTGCCAAGCTCTCTCGATCGTCGTCCCTTCATTTCATCCGACCCATTGTCTCTACTCCGGAGACCTCGTCCGCCCAATCCCAGCCACAACCCGACCCGACTCCGGATCCCCCTCCTCCGTCGCCCCGCCCCCCTGTGGGCGGAGCCCGAGTCCATTTCCCCAACCCGGAAGACGCGATCGAAGTGTTCGTCGATGGGTACTCCGTGAAAGTCCCAAAGGGCATGACGGTCCTTCAAGCCTGCGAAATCGCCGGCGTCGATATCCCTCGATTCTGCTACCACAGTCGCCTCTCCATCGCCGGAAACTGCCGCATGTGCCTCGTCGAGGTCGAGAAAACGCCCAAACCCGTCGCCTCTTGCGCCATGCCCGCTCTTCCCGGTTTGTTTCTCTCTCTCTCTCTCTCATGAACTCTGTAGCTCAAATAACAGTAAATTCGCTTTATATGGTGATTGGGTATGTTGCTAGAATTTGTGACTCTTACATTTCAATTGGGTCTTCATTATATTTTGATTTTTTTGCTCTTATATTTCTATAATCTGGAATGTATTCACTTTTGGTTTTGGGCTTAGTTGAGTTGAGTTGACTTCGCTTGAGTTGAGTAGGATGGATATATGAAGTTTTATGTTTCGTTACTTTTTGTTCACATCATGGTATGAAGCATTTGCTTTTCGTTATCATCTAGACTTCAATTGTACCGTTCATATATTGTAATCTGTAATACTGCTATTTGATTTTGAATGGTTTTGGGTGATAAGGGATTAATTGTGAATAGTTAATTTTACTTGGATGTTTTTTTTTTTTTTTGGACTCATGAGAGTGCTTGGTTTATAGGGATGAAAATTAAGACGGATACACCGTTGGCAAAGAAGGCTCGAGAAGGAGTGATGGAATTTTTGCTGATGAATCATCCCTTGGATTGTCCTATCTGTGATCAAGGTGGAGAATGTGATCTCCAGGATCAGTCTATGGCTTTTGGATCTGATCGTGGTCGGTTTACTGAAGTGAAGAGAGCAGTGGTAGACAAGAATCTTGGTCCTCTAGTGAAGACCGTGATGACTCGGTGCATTCAATGTACAAGGTCAGAAGCCAGCATTTCATCTCCTATCTCCTATATATGTAAATTTTTATTCTAAATGCAAATGGCCTTTGGCCCAAATGGCATTTCCATTCCCCTTTAGAATGTGTTAGCATATGGTCAACTTCCATTGGGTGCGTGAATTGCTGACTTAGGGCAAATAGGAGAACTTGTCTACACGTGCTTGTTGTGTTTTTAGGGTTAGGAGAAGTTGTGGGTCTAAGATTTAGAATTGTGGCAGAATAACTTTTGTGGTTGTGTTAGGAATTAATAGGTGGTTTAATGAGTTATATGGCTATGTCGTAGAGAGAGTATATGGGGTTTTAGGTTTTGATAGGTAAAATAAATGGCTTATTTGGGGTTGTAAGGAAGAAGGAAAAGAGAGAATTTTATGGCTTTTAGGGGCCATATAAATATTATCCCTGTACACTATAAGAAAGATAAAAGGTGAAAAACACACAAAAGCTAACTTGCCTCAATGCTCAAATCACTTACTAATTTTTTTTATCAACTCCATCCTCCTTCAAGCACATTGAACGCAAATAAAGATAGGGACTCTTTCTTGTATTAGTAGCATTAGGACTCCTACTTTCAATAGTAAAGTAAAACCTAATAAAAGACTAACTTGGATCTAAAGAAAATAAAATATAAGATACTTAGGACCTTCTGACTGCAAAACTAACCCAAATAATTTTGTTTGAAACCTAAAAAAAGGCTCATACCTAAACCTTTAGAAAACCACACGATGTTTACTTCAATTAGACCACCTGGACCCCCTAATATAATTCTTAAATAGGTGAATTTGCAAAGTAATAGCAAATCAATAATGATGATAGAACGCCATAGTGAACCCAACCGGACCTGGAGCTTTGTCCCCTTCCAGATCCCTAACAACTTGAAGAACCTCCTCTCTCTCAAACTTCCTTTCAAGCCAAACCCTTTCCCTGTTCTCAATGCGATCAAACTCCAAACCCTCCACAAAAGGCCTCCACTCCTCAGTCTCCTTGTACAAATTTTTATAAAATTGTACAGCTTGAAAAGTTACCTCGGAGGCCTCTTCAAAGACCACCCCATCCACCTCCAAGGTCCTTAGATGATTAGAACGTCTATGGGAGTTAGCCATTTTGTGAAAATACTTGGTGTTATTATCCCCCTCCTTGATACATAACATCCTAGATTTTTGTCTCCAAGAAATTTCTTCTAATGAAAGAAGATGCTCCACCTGGGATCTCAAACCAGCCATATGAACACTCTCCCCATCAGAGAGACCTACATCCCCCTCCTTGGCGTCTAGGGTTATCAACTCCTCCAGTAATTGCTTCTTTTGACGCGCTACATTACCAAACTCTCGACGATTCCATTGCACTATGTCCTCAATTCCTACTCATGTGGCTAATAAAATTGAAAGGATGCAAAGGGATTTCCTGTGGGGAGATAGCAAGATTCATTTGGTAGGATGGGACAAAGTTTGTGCACCTATAGCCAATGGTGGCTTAGGGATAAGGAAACTCACTACCTTTAATAAGGCTTTATTGGGGAAATGGTTGTGGCGGTTTGGTAAGGAAGAGGGTCGTTTATGGAGGCGGGTAGTAGCTTCAAAATATGGGGAAGATTGGGGGGGGGATGGACCTCAAAGCTGGGTAGGGGAGCTCATGGGTGTGGTTTGTGGAGAAGCATCCGTATGGGTTGGGAGGATTTCAGTAAAAATTGTCAGTTTGTGGTTGGGTTGGGGAATAGGGTGAGGTTTTGGCAGGATGGGTGGTATGGGGATCAACCTTTTCAGTTGGCTTTTCCTAGGCTGTATGGCATTGCCATTGATAAGGAGGCTTCTGTTGAAGCTTCTTTGCATAGGCAGGGGGAGGAGGTTAGAAGATCTTGGAATGTTCGGTTTAGTAGATTTTTTAATGATTGGGAGATGGATGAAGGGTTGCGGTTTCTTCGTATGTTGGGTGCTATAATCCCTCCTATGGATGTTGGTGACCGGATGAGCTGGAAATTGAAGCGTAATGGGGCTTTTGACATCCGGTCGTACTATTACAAATTAAGAAATTCTCCTTCAACTATCTTTCCTTGGAAAGCTATTTGGAGAGTTAAGGCCCTTAGGCGAGTTTCTTTTTTTGTTTGGTGTGTAGCTTGGAATAAGATCCTAACGGGAGACAATCTGAGATTGAGGAGATTGGTTTTTGTGGATTGGTGCATTATGTGCCGTCATGGTGGAGAGACGGTTGATCACCTTCTTCTTCATTGTGAGGTGGCCTATCGGTTATGGAGCTTTGTTTTTATAACTTTTGGCTTGGCTTGGGTTATGCCTAGTTCGGTTCCAGACTTCCTTTTTGGATGGTGGAATTGGTTGGGGAAGCATTCGTCTCAGATCTGGAATTTAGTCCCGTTGTGCATCCTTTGGTGTATTTGGAAGGAGCGGAACCGGAGGACTTTTGAGGATTTGGATAGCTCTAGGGATCAGTTGCTTGCTTCTTTTTGTGGAACTCTTTTTGATTGGTCTAGGGCGTGGGGACTCACGTCTAGTGATTCCCTCCCTTCTTTTCTTTGTTCCCTTCTCTTTTTGTAATTTCTCTGTTGTTTGGTTTTCTCTCTTGTTTCTCTTTGTTTTCTTTTTCTTGTATTTCTGGGTTGCTATGTGTTTTTCAGGCATAGAGTAACCTTCGTATATATTTCATTCTTACTTATCAAAAAAAAAAATTTTCCATGGCTGCATCAATTTCTTACAACCCCCCCCCCCCCCTCTCCAAAAAAATAGGAAGGGAAGAAAATGGGGCTGAGGGATGTGGAGATGGAAATTATATCTAGATACTTGTTTTTCTTGGAGCAACATGAGTTGGGTTGTCCTGGTACCTCTAGAGTTAAATGAATAAAAGTTCATGCTTTTTAGCTTACTTCCACAATAATATTTCAGCGGCATTTTGTTTGCTGCTTAGGCAAGGAATGTTTGTAGCTATAGAATGCCTTGCTGATGGGGATTTGAAGAGAAGACGCTAGTTTTGCGTTAGGTATTGCAACTTCAAGGAAAATTATATTTAAGGTGTCAGTATTGGTCTTTTATGGTAGAACTATGTATATTATTTTAAAAGCTAAAGCAATGACTTTTTATTATTTTTATTTTATAGTTAAACCTATAAGTAATTAGTTCAGCTTTGAATTGGCAACTAGGCATCAATTTGGATTTAGATTGTATAATGTATTGCAGTACTAAGTTATGGAAGTTTTACTAATTTCTTTGCTAGTTCAGCTTGAAAACTCTTTGTCAAAAGATCACGTTGTTCCATTCTTTAACAATTAAAAGATAGTTTATGCCTTGTTTTAGTCTTTGACATTTCTTGTATTTAGTATTTTGACCTGCTTAGACCATTTTTCTAGGGTTTCCTGGTAGCAATACTTTTGGGCTTCATTGCAGAGTTTATTTATTTATTATTATTTTAATTTTTAAAGTTAGTTTTCTGTTAGAGAATTACCTCTAATTCTCTTGATTTAATGCATATCTATTTGTACATCATAGAAGCTTTGTTTTAATCTATCTATTTTGTGAGTCCGCTAAGTCATAGATTAATTAGATTGCTTGTACAGCTTTGCTGAAGTGTGATTACTGCTTCAGCCATGGGTTCTGTGAGTCTTAGTAGAACTTCTTGGTTGCTATTGATATTTTTTTGGCTTATGAGACTTGGTAATTGAACATTATCCACATATAGATTTGAAGTCAGCATCCAATAAATAAGAAATTCTTGAACTTTTGTTACAGAAACAATGTGTATGCGGTTTAGTTGTAGCTCCATGAGCCTTAACAAGCTTCTGATGTAAACATTTTTTGGTTGAACAGGTGTGTTAGGTTTGCAACGGAGGTTGCTGGGGTTCAGGATCTTGGCATGTTAGGCCGTGGCAGTGGAGAGGAAATTGGGACGTATGTTGAAAAACTTATGACTAGTGAGCTTTCTGGAAATGTGATAGATATCTGTCCTGTGGGAGCCCTTACCTCAAAGCCTTTTGCATTTAAAGCTCGAAATTGGGAGTTAAAGGGAACAGAGAGCATTGATGTTACCGATGCAGTTGGATCCAACATTCGAATTGATAGCAGAGGTCCAGAGGTCTTGCGCATCCTTCCGCGGTTAAATGAGGTACTCTAATCTACATTGTAGGTTATGTTTGTTATTTATTTGAGTGTTACTTGATTGTATTTCAAAAGCGTCATAGTCCCTCTTTTATTTTGCAAAACTGTCTTGTGCAGCTGAAGACTTGAGCTTTTCATTCATCACATATATGATGCCATTTCTGATTTTTGAAATAAGAGGGCCTGGCAAGTAGTTTTTCCATGTGCCAATTAGCTTTTCATTCATCACATATAATATTATTGTCAATAAATTTGAGTCCCTGATAGGACTTTGGTAAAATGAACTGTCTCATATGCATTGATTGCCATAGATTTTGTTAACAAATCAATCTAAGTAATATTTTATTTTGATAAGTCTCAATCTAACTAGTTATGGATGCCATTTTACTCTGGTTGTTACCCCAATTTCCTAGTTCTCTAAGGCATAACAGTTAAATGTGTTCAATAAGATACAAAAGTAGAAGATGATTGACATATCTTAGGAAGTCCTTTGATAACATGGGTTCCTAAATATGTAATTATTTTGGCCGTTATGTTATCATGTAAGGTATCTATTTTTTGGCTAAGTATCTAAAGTAAATATTATGAGTTGTACTTTTGTCCTTTTACCCTAGGGGTAACAAAAAGATTAATATTTGACATTTTTTTAAATCAGGACTTAAATTTCGTTTTATCTTTCAACTATAATATGTTTCTTGCGTTGAGTTTATCTGAAAATTGAGGTGTGTGTTTTTTTGTTATTTTTGGGTATAAGTAATAACCTTTTATTGAAATGAGGAGATATGTCATGTAGACAGGATGTGACACCACCCCTAAAGAATTACAATTAAAAAGAGTCACATATCAAAAGATAAAATATAAAATGAGTAAGTCTACGAAATCCACAATAGAACTCATATTGGTATCTCCAAACATTCTAAGACCATTGAAACAACAATCATCTTTAAAAGTCTGACTGTTCCTTTCCCAAACTAGTTTCTCCATTCAATAAGCAATGCAGCTTCATGCTCAATTTTTCATTTTTATTGGACATTTTTTATTCTAGGAACTTACCAGGCTTAATTATTAACTGAATGCCCTATTGTATGTGTAGTCTGGTATCAGACTTGTCTTTTACCTTCTTTTAATGTGCCAGTCTACCTGATAGCTGCTCTGACTTGTTGCAGGACATAAATGAAGAATGGATCTCCGACAAGACTCGTTTTTGTTATGATGGTTTGAAGAGACAGAGGCTAAATGACCCTATGATTCGTGGTGCTGATGGGCGGTTTAAGACTGTTAGCTGGCGTGATGCTCTTGCTGTGGTTGCTGAGGTAGCGCTTCAAGTTAAACCAGAGGAAATTGTTGGTATTGCTGGTCAGCTGTCTGATGCAGAATCCATGATGGCACTGAAAGATTTCTTAAACAGAATGGGGTCAAATAATGTATGGTGCGAGGGAAATGGCCCGAACCCTGATGCTGATCTCCGATCAGGATATATAATGAATAGTGGTATTGCTGGTCTTGAAAAAGCAGATGTTTTCCTTTTGGTCGGTACCCAGGTAAATATCTTACATCTTTAATTCAATGAATAGGGTGCACATGGTCCAAAGTAATTCTCAATTTACTGAAGTTCCGTTCATATATGTACTACTATTACAGTATCTATCTGTGCACCCTCACCCTCTTTTCCCTTTTTCCATTTTAGTCCATGTTTCTAAAAAATGTCAAACCCTTATTTTTTATTTCTTTAATTGTTCAGTAAAATATGTCCTCTCTAGTTGTTTGATGTGTTGGGGTTGTGGATGGGTGGGGGTAACTTGGTAAGTTTCATGTTTTGAGTATTCTGGATGATGGTGTCTAATGTTCTGTAACAAATTTGCCAGCCAAGGGTTGAAGCTGCCATGGTAAATGCCAGGATCAGAAAGACAGTTCGTGCAAACCAAGCTAAGGTTGGTTACATTGGCCCTGCAACGGATTTGAATTATGATCACCAGCATCTTGGTACAGGCCCTAAAACACTAATTGAACTTGCTGAGGGTCGCCATCCCTTTTGCTCAGCCCTAGCGAATGCCAAGAACCCAGCAATAATTGTTGGCGCAGGGCTTTTTGAGAGGGAGGACAAGGATGCAATTTTCTCTGTTGTTGAAACAATTGCAAAGAATGCAAAAGTTGTCAGACCCGATTGGAATGGTTTCAATGTATTGCTTCTTAAGGCTGCCCAAGCTGCAGCACTTGACCTTGGACTTGTGCCCGAATCTGCAAATAGCATTGAATCTGCCAAGTTCGTGTATCTGATGGGTGCAGATGATGTGAACATGGAAAAGGTTCCATCTGATGCCTTTGTGGTTTATCAAGGGCACCATGGGGACCAGAGTGTATATCGGGCCAATATCATTCTTCCGGCAGCAGCATTCAGTGAGAAGGAAGGGATCTATGAAAATACAGAAGGGTGCTCACAACAAACATTGCCTGCAGTTCCAACAGTTGGTGATGCCAGGGACGACTGGAAGATTATTCGAGCACTGTCTGAGGTGGCAGGAGTAAGGGTGCCCTATGATTCAGTTGGTGCCATTCGAGCCCGGATCAGGACCGTGGCACCAAACCTCTTAAACATGGATGAGAGAGAGCCGGCAACCTTTTCAGCTTCATTGAAGCCTGACTGCAGTCAGAAGATGAGTTTGACTGATTTCCGGCCTGCCATTGATAATTTCTATATGACTGATTCCATTACAAGGGCATCAAAGATTATGGCTCAATGCAGTGCAACGCTGTTGAAGAAGTGAGCAGTAAATGTATGGTGCTTTTCTAATAAAAATGCAGATTCACTTTTTATTTTTTGTATTTCCCTCCTATGATCATCATTTGGGCCGTGTGAGGCCGAGGCCCTGATTGACCAGAGCTTCTGGAACATTGGAAGTACTTCCAATAAAAGTTTTTTAGGCAATGTTTGTTTCACTGTAATATGTTATTTCAATGTAATAGAATTTTCCCTGTAAAACCGTTCGCATTTAAACTTTGGGATTTTCTAATGCATATTCTGTTATATTGGCTCAACTATGAAAATATGCTCAAGTTTCCTCCACATTTTTCTCATCCATCTACAGCAGCAGTCTCTCAGAAATAATAAACCCTCTGTTTGGATCATGATTTTACATTATTGTTCTGTTGGGCATTACATTTGCTAGAAAGTATCTATTACAGCCGACATACAAGGTAAGCTATCTGGTTTTGTGTAGCAAATCGATACAAAATATGGTACATCTGCAAAATGCAGATGTCAACTGTGTCAGCATTGGAGTTGCTTTGAATTTCAATACCAAATAGTTGGGAGTTGGGACAGTTTTCCTCCAAATATAACAATGTGGGGGTTAGGACATGGAGAAAAAAAAATGATGTGCTATTACAATACTAGGCCATGGGCAATCCACTGCATAGGATCTTTTCAGATACACAAAACCGTGACACTATTCAATTCTTTGGGCGGGTTGAAGACATTTTTGCAGGGTCCAAATGCTAACCACCTGCACGGTCAGACGATCATAATTTTTATTCTTTTTACTCCAGGAAGTGGTCCAAAAGTGATCCAATATGTGAGGAAGTGACTTGGGAAATGGGAAGATTGGGTGTATATGCAATGACTATTTCCAAATTATTCGCTAGAGAACAAGGACCGATTTTTTTTTTTTTGGGGGGGGGGGGGGGGGGGGGGGGGGAGGATTGTGTTGTCCTTGATGTGTGGTGATGTGGATTTAGCGTCCTGTTTGAATAATCATGCCTCTTTTTAGTTATTTATTTATTATTATTTAGAAAAATGGTATTATTTACGTGACAAAGTTTAGCTACAAAATTAGTTGTAATACTACAACTTTACTCAATACCTTTTTACTAGATATGAATTTTAAAAATCCACGGTTGGATTGTATATTCTTCTTATATCCTCTATGCTTACAAAATTTCTAATTTAATGGTTAGAATTTTAAAATAAGTAATAATGTTTAATGAGTTATACTAATGAGTGCCTTTAGGGCATTGGTTAATAATCTATTTTAGGAAAGTTTTAACATTATTTTTATGGAAAATGAAAAAAACTGTCAAAACATTAATTGATTTTTTTTTTCTCATAATTTTTTTTAAAATGAATTATTAACCAATGCCTTAAGAGTATTCGTTAACATTTTTCATGTTTAATTTATTAAGGTTGTAACTTTAAGTTACAACTAATTTTGTAACTACATTTTGTTCTATATATACAAAAGCCCATACAAAATTAGTGGTGCATTGGGCACTCCCTAGGAGTCCGCAATTGCATCAAATCCCATACATAATAGTGGTAAGCAAAAGATGGACAACTATTAAATTCTTTCATGCTGCTCAATTGCATTCTCCCCTTTTTGTTAGTCTATCTGCACATCCATTAGTATCATGGTATACACAACGTGGACGAACGGTCTAGTCATGTGCTAGCAGAGTCCTACAATCACAAACCAAAACAAAAATATTTGGTGCCAAAACACCATTGGTTGTTAGCCAATTAATTACAAGCTTTGAATCTACTTCTAATATGACATGTTTTAATGTTTATAGCTTAATCTCCATGCGAAGCTTAATCCATGTCTAACATTACGTAATTCAGCAATATTATTTGTTGCAATATCAAATATTCAACAAAAACCCTATTACTTAATGACCATACCAATGTCTAATGACACCCCCTCCTCTAGCTAGCCTTACCTGGATTGCCTAATGTACTCCCATTTGTATTTAAGGTGAGAAAAGGCTTAATCATACTTGTCCTACTTCCATTTTAGGCTCCCGATTATATATTTATATATGCACAAATTTTAACATTAATCTTTTTTTGATGATTTTTTTTTTACTGAAATTTTGACATTAATCTTATCCTTAAAGCGGCCAACCAATATGATTTAGGATCGGGAATTGTGTGACCCACAAGCAAGGAAGTCAATACCGTACCTAAAGATGTACCGGTTTGGCTAGCGGTACGATATATTTCGGATACCGATCAATACCAGTTTACCGTTTCGAGTTTACCGCTATTTTATATATATATATATATATATATATATATATATATATATATATATATATTAACAAAGAAAATTTATAAGTTTAAAGTTAAAAAAAAAAATCAAATTATCATCAATTTTGTCTTTCTATAATAGCCCAGTACTTTATATATAAATCTAAATTGTCTAATCATTATACTTAAAAAAATAATAATAAAGCTTATTAGAACAAGTGTAAAAGGCATATATCTCAAAAAAAAAAAAAAAGTGTAGAAGGCATAGACTCCACCTAACCCACGTGAAGTCTAAATTGAATTCAATGCCTGACATAACTTTTACCAAAGCCACACGTTACTTCAAAAAAATAATAAACACAACTTCACAGCCACACGATTTAAAAATGCATTGAGAAGCTGTAAACGATTGGTACGAGAAGTCTGTGTTGGGCGGAGAAGAGAAGATAAACCAGTAAGAATAAGAGATGCAGATTAACCAAAGGAGGACAAGATGCAGTGGTGGGCTTCGCCAGAACTTATCAGTGTCACGGAGCTATGGGTTTCTACTGGCAAAAATCAATTTCAAAGAGGTAATTTTCTTCTGAACTAATTTCAGACCAAAATCAATATTTCGGCCGGAATGACCGGAACTTCCCGAAATAGCCGAAATAACCCGAAACAACCCGGTATAAAAAGTGGTACGAAACAGGGGGGTCACATGTACCGGTTTACTCGCTGGAAAGAGAAATTTCGGCCGTACCGGCCGGTACGGTACGAAATTGACTCCCTTGCCCACAAGCCATGGTCTCTCTTTTTCACAAATTTAACAAAAATATGGCATGACATTCTATTTGTATCATGAAATTATTGAGACTTGGTTCTTACTATCAAGATTATTACATAATCTCTCAAAAAAATTATGTAATCGAATTATTACATAATCTCCAAGATCTAAATGCTTTCAATAACTCCATGCATAGTCGAATAATTACATAAACAACCAAACAACTCAACTCTAATCGAATCCCCAACCCCCCCCCCCCCCCCCCCCCCCCCCCCCCACCCCCCCAAAAAAAAAACCCAACTCTAAGCCATATATAATTTCAAATAATAGTTTTTCTTGATATACATACTTTATAACTTAACAGAGAAATAAGACAAGCTATAAAATTGAGAATTTTATTCAAGAGAAGATGATAATGGACCTTCTATTGCTATGGGAAAGTAGTCTTTTACAAAAAATATTATACCAAATATGATAAAAATGAGCTACGACACAAAGGATCTTTTGTTACTGAGTGTTTGCATTCATGCCCATGAAGAGAGTGATGAGAAGTTAGAATTTTTTTTATTTTTTATTTTTATTTTTAAAATTTTTACAAACCTGGTAGCTCATGTCATGGGATCCACAAATAGACAACATCTTAATAATCCCTGATGTGCTCTTCGTAACAGTGAAGTAAGTAATTTGCCATATGGTGATCCACAACTTTGGCAATTTGGAAGCTTGATTCTAGGCACCATTCAGCTAGTAAATAAATTTCTATATCAGCATGTTTAAGATGTTTACGATGCTTAGACATGCACCTGACCAAACTTTTGATGATACACTTCCCAAAATCTTTGCTCTCAGGCTTATATTTCTTTTTACAAACACCGGATTTAAATTCAAGGCATATGTATAATGGGCCATGAAATTTATCAAATTGATAAGGATTAAGAATGCTGATGGGAAGTGAAGAAGGATAGAAAGAGGAAGACATACCAGTACTTCCACTTCAAATAGTTTGGGGATAATTAACTCCATCAATACTGTTATAATAATTCTTCTAATGTGATTCCTAGCCATCGAGTTTCTATAAATCTAGAATTAAAAAAAAAAAAGGGAGTTAAATAGATATCAACTATTTATGGGGATATAGATAAACCTGTTGTGAGGTGCCGAAGACCCAAGAACCTGAGGACCCGAGGAAGGGAAGCTCGAGACGTAGTAAGCAAGGGAGAATATAGGAATAAGGAAACTTACCCGAGGATACCCGAAGATGAAGAAGCATGGGCTTTGATGACATAGGGGACGCATTGCGAATAGCTGAATGTAGCAGGATAACTTAGAAGGTTGCATTAAATGTCCAGCACCAACCTTTCTGGCCGCATTAATTAGAAAGTATCGACTTTGTCCGTTGCATTAATGTAGACGTGACATGAACAGTACGGAACGCAAAGTTAGGACTTAGCTCCATTACCGACGGACAGGTGTCGGGGGAAGAAGTTTAATAGATTGCAAGGTGTAGGGCTGAGATGATAGGAGCCAAGAATATAAATAGGAACCGGAATATACGGAGGGGGGACTTTTGTTGTTGAACCCTCTCTACCAAATATATTGTATTCGGATCTTTAGTCCAGGAGCTAGCAGAGATATTCAAGGTTGGTTTATGATTTTTTGGTCCTTACAATTGGCGCCGTCTGTGGGGACAACAACGTGCGACATTCTGTTTAGAAGTAGATGGCTGAGGCATATCCAGAAAGAGAGGAATCAGTGAGTTCACGAAGCAGGGAAGTAACCGTAAGTCTCCAGCAAGGAATAGGAAAGGGACATACCTCAAGGGTGGTGGAAGCACATTATAGTGGTCAGGGGGCTGAGCAACGATCACCAACTGAAAGGCAGATGTCTCGCGATGATGTATTGCAACAAATGCAATCTGAGATAGCTTACTTACGCAAGTGCTTGGATAGTAGAAAACGGGGAAGGAAGAGTTATGCTTGTTCTTCCAGTGACAGTTTGGAAGCAAACCTTAGAGGAAATGAGCCCCCAGTATTTAAGCCTTTGCGCAGTGTGACCCGTGTCAGCGCGTCTTCGGGTGTTAGGACAAAGAAGCAGAAGGAGATGGAGATGCCAGGTAATGATGGGATATATCATGATGATGGAGGTGATGCAATGGGTAAGGCCCTGAGGCAAATTGCCAAATCCCCTTTTGTGACTAGGATAAATAGGGCAAAGCTACCTCGTAGGTTTTCTCAACCCATTTTTACTATGTATAATGGGAGGACTGACCCTGTAGAACACGTCAGTCATTTTAACCAAAAGATGGCCATTTACTCGAATAATGAGGCACTGATGTGCAGAGTTTTTCCCTCCAGTTTGGGGCCCGTAGCCATGAGGTGGTTTGATGCTCTGGCAGAAGGTTCCCTGAAGTCTTTTGAGGAATTGACTAGGGCATTTGGAGCAAGGTTCATAACTTGTAGTAGGATTCCAAAACCCTTGGATGCTCTACTGTCTATGTCTATGAGGGAAGGCGAAACACTCAAAACCTACTCTGATCGATATTGGGAAATGTATAATGAAATTGATGGAGATGTGGAGAATGTGGCCGTGAGGACCTTCAAGGTGGGGCTTCCCATGGAGCACGGGTTAAGGAAATCCTTGACAATGAAGGCCGCGGTAGATATGCGCCAGCTCATGGACCGAATAGATAAGTATAAACGGGTAGAGGAAGACCAGATGCAAAGCAAAGGAAAAATGAAAGTGTATCCGGAGAGGAAAGACCTTCGAGGAGGGGGGGTTCCAAGGTAGCCAGCCTAAACGAGACTTTTCAAGCCACCCGATGACCGTCGAAACTCCTCTGATTAATTCATTATTCAAGGAACCCATGCATCACATATTGGAGAAAATTCGGCATGAACCATATTTTAGGCCACCCAATAAAATGAGTGGAGATGCATCCATGAGGAATTAAAACCTCCATTGCCATTATCATCAGGACAAGGGACACACCACGGAGGATTGCCGGACATTGCGCGATCATCTGAATCAATTGGTTAAAACGGGGAAGATCAATCACTTATTGGCTAAACCAGACGGGAAAGGGGGACAACAAGGCACTCGGAAATATAGGGGTCATGCTCCTCAACCATCTCTAGGCATTATTAACGTCATTCTGGCACAGCCGAGAGGAGAATTCGGGAAACCTTCTCGGGTCATGACCGTTCGAAAAGGTTTTGGAAGTGAAGTCATGGAGGAAAGCAATCAAATAGTTAAAAGAATGAGGTTCTCGGCGACGCCGGCATTGGGATTTTCCGATGAAGATAAAAAGGGCACGTATCAACCTCACGATGACGCATTGGTGGTAACGGTTCGTATCGGGGGGTATGATGTGAGACGAGTCTTGGTGGATGATGAAAGTGGTGTAGAACTCATGTATCCTGATCTATTCAATGGGTTAAAGTTGAGAGAAGAAGATTTGGAAAAATATGACTCCCCGTTGGTAGGCTTTGATGGAAAACAAGTAATTCCACGAGGAATGATTAAGTTACCTGTGCAGGTGGAAGGTTCCGAAGTACAGGTTAACTTCATAGTTGTTATGGCATACTCACCGTACACGGCCATTTTGGCCAGGCCTTGGCTCCATGCAATGGAGGCAGTTTCATCTACTTTGCACGTAATGGTGAAATATCCTATGCGAGGAAATGTGGGAGTACTGCATGGTAGCCAGATGGTAGCCAGGCAATGTCTAACGTCTGCCACTATTCGAACAGGTCAAGGTTCATTGGCTGGGGAGGTTTTGGAGACATCATAGCAATTAAAGGTAATTGCTTGGGAAATCGGTGAAGTTGAGGATGGAGGTTCTGCCGAAGAGATAGACAAAGTATTCATAGGGGAAGATAAAGAGAAATATTTTCAAGTGGGATCAAAGTTACCAATACTGGAAAGGGAGGAGCTGGTTCAATTCTTGCAGGATAACATTGATGTTTTTGCATGGACGACCTATGACGTCTCGGGGATTGATCCAGAAGTCATTTGCCACCATTTGAATGTTAATCCCCATGCTACGCCACGAAAGCAACCTTCTCAGCGTGCGTCATAAGAGCATGCGGAGGCAGTTAAGGAGGAGGTTAGCAAGCTAAAGCAAGCTGGGGCAATCAAGGAGATTTTTTATCCTGAGTGGCTGGCCAACACTGTAGTGGTAAAAAAGAAGAATGCCAAATGGAGAGTTTGTATTGACTTTACAGATCTAAATAAGGCATGTCCTAAGGACCCTTCCTATACCCGTAAATCGATCAATTGGTGGATGCAACTGTTGGGCATCCCCGAATGAGTTTCTTGGATGCATTCCAAGGTTATCATCAGATCCCTTTGTCACTAAATGATCAGGAGAAGACGGCTTTTCGTGCCCCTAATGACAATTACCATTACCGAGTGATGCCTTTTGGTCTTAAGAATGCAGGATCCACTTTCCAACGGATGGTGACCAGAATGTTTGATTCGCAATTGGGGCATAATATGGAAGCCTATATCGATGATATGGTAATTAAAAGTAAAAAGACGGGAGACCATTTGAAGGATTTACATGAGACCTTCTCAGTTTTAAGAAAGTACAAGTTACGCTTGAATGCATCAAAGTGCTCTTTTGGAGTGGGCATGGGAAAGTTTCTAGGGTATATGATAACTCATCGGGTAATTGAAGTTAATCCTGACCAAATCAAGGCCATCTTAGGCTTGCATCCTCCTCGGAATCCTAAAGAAGTGCAGAAACTAGCTGGTATGGTTGCAGCATTGAATAGGTTCATATCCCGGTCCGCAGACAGGTGCTGTCCCTTTTATCGTCTTTTGCACAAGTGGAAAGATTTCCGGTGGACTAATGAGTGTAACTTGGCTTTTGAGGATTTAAAACAATACTTGACTAAACCCCCGATATTAGCAAGACCAGAAAAGGAAGAAGTGTTGTATGCTTATCTAGCCGTTACAAATCACGCTGTAAGTCTCGTCTTGATACGAAATGATGATGGGGTTCAAAAACCAATATATTATGTCAGCAAGTCCTTACAGGAAGCAGAACAACGATACCTACCTTTAGAGAAAGCTCTTCTTGCCGTGGTACATGCAACGAGGAAATTGCCCCATTACTTTCAAGCTCACACCGTAGTGGTACTCATCCAGTTGCCCCTACAGGCTATTATGAGGAAATCGGATTACACGGGTCGTGTGGCCAAGTGGGGAACCAAGCTTGGAGCCTATGATGTCAAATATATGCCTCGGACAGCTATCAAAGGGCAAATTCTTGCCGATTTCGTGGCCGAGTTCACAAAAGGTCAGATCAGCCAAGAAGATACCATGGTGACAGTGATGAGCATCAGGATGGGAAACGTCACTCCTTGGGAAGTCTATACGGAGGGGGCGTCAAATTGAAAGGGAGCCGGGGTTGGAGTTGTGTTAATTACACCCGAAAAGTTAGTTATCAAAAAATCATTAAGGCTGGGATTCTCAGCCACTAATAATGAGGCTGAATATAAAGCTCTCTTGGTGGGCGCCCAAATGGTTAAACACTTGGGAGGGAAGATAGTGAAGTTGTATTGTGATTCCAGACTAGTGGTAGGGCAAGTTGATGGAGAGTTTGAGGCAAGAGATGGAAGAATGAAGAGTTATCTTGAACGAATCAAAGGGGTGTTAAGTTTGTTTGAAAGTTTCCAAGTACAACAAGTCCCAAGAGGACAGAACGCTCACGCTGATTCATTAGCAATGTTAGCCACATCACTGGACTCAAAATTACCACGGATGGTCATAGTTGAGGATTTACTGACCCCTAGCCTGACAAGCATCTCGACGGTAAGGGTTCATAATATTCGTGTGGGCCCAAGATGGATGGACCCAATCATAGATTTCTTGCAGCAAGGAGTACTACCTGAAGATGGAACAGTGGCCGAGAAGGTACAAAGAAGTGCTCCCCGTTACTGGCTGTCAGAGGAGCAGAAGCTCTATAGGCGCTCCTACGCAGGGCTGTATCTGCTCTGCGTACATCCTGAGGCTGTGGAACCCTTGTTGGAAGAATTGCATGAAGGGTTATGTGGGAGCCATACCGGAGGAAGATCGTTAGCTCACAGAGCCATGACTCAAGGGTATTGGTGGCCGAACATGCAGAAAACCTCTCAAGAGTATGCCAAGAAATGTGATCAGTGTCAGAGATATGCGCCAAACATTTATCAACTAGGAGGTACTTTAAATCCATTGTCCAGCCCATGGCCCTTTGCTAAGTGGGATTTAGATATCGTTGGACCCTTTCCTCGAGCAATTGGTAATAAGAGGTGGCTCATTGTCGGCACGGATTATTTCACGAAGTGGGTAGAAGCCGAACCGTTAGCTAACATCAGGGATGTGGATGCAAAGAAATTCATTTGGAAGAATATCATAACTCGCTTTGGAGTCCCCCACACCTTGATTTCTGACAACGGGCTTCAATTTGATAGCAAAGCTTTCCGACGGTACTGTGCAGGGATGGGAATAAGAAATGGATATTCAACACCGGCCTATCCTCAAGGAAATGGTCAGGCCGAAGCAACAAATAAGGTCATCTTGGCTGGGTTGAAGAAGCGTTTGGATGACGCTAAAGGATGCTGGGTAGAAGAATTGCCTCACGTATTATGGGCCTATCGCACTACGCCCCGAAGATCGACAGGCGAGACACCCTTTTCAATGACGTATGGTATGGAAGCTATAATACCCTTAGAATCGGGTTTTCCCACCCTGAAATCCGACCAGTATGACGATATGAGTAATTGTGACAGGATGCATGATTGTTTGAATACTATTGAGGAAAGAAGAGAAGTAGCCAGTGTGAAGATGGGTAGCTATCAGCAGAAACTCAAACAGACATACGATGAGGGAGTCAGGTCCAGGCCCTTAGTACCAGGTGATTTGGTGCTGAGAAAAGTAGTAGGGACAGCAAGAAATCTAGCTTGGGGAAAATTGGGACCTAATTGGGAGGGGCCGTATAAAATTACCTCATTAGCAGGTGTAGGGGCTTATCGTTTGGAAGATCTGGATGGAAGGGTGATTCCTCGTCCTTGGAATGTAAATAGCTTACGACGTTATTATTATTAAGAAAAGAATTTCCTTTTGTACTAAAAATGTTGTCTTTTTTTTTTTTGCTTTGTTTTCATTTGTATCAATCCCGCAGTTATCAAAACACAAGTGTTAAACTGACCTTAGTTCTTGTTCAGCTCCTCGGGCCACAAGTCTAAGAGAAATTAACCACTTGTAAAAACACAAGTGTTAAACTGACCTTAGCTCTTGTTCGGCTCCTTGGGTCACAAGTCTAAGAGAAATTAACCACTTGTAAAAACGCAAGTGTTAAACTGACCTTAACTCTTGTTCGGCTTCTCGAGCCACAAGTCTAAGAGAAATTAACCACTTGTAAAAACATAAGTGTTAAACTGACCTTAGCTCTTGTTTGGATCCTTGGGCCACAAGTCTAAGAGAAATTAATCACTTGTAAAAACACAAGTGTTAAACTGATCCTAGTTCTTATCCGGTCCCTCGGATCATAAGTTAAGGAAAACCTAGCAACTAAAAAAACGAGTCAGATACAACATGGAATCATAAGTCTAACATAGTAACTTTTCAAAAAAAAATAAAAAAAAATAATAAGTGCTAGCGTATCTCAAACCATTAAGTATTAGAGTAAGCAATCTTTAGATGCGCCAAGTTAATTGTGCTTCATGCCTCGTCTCCCAAACGTTGTAAAAAGTTAAGTAGTTAAGTTATGGTTCCCGAGTTAATCCTTCTATGTTTCTTAAATCACAAGTATAATAATGAACAACCTTTAATTTATATCACGATTTTTGGTTGATATAAGCCTTTGTCTAGATGCGTAAAAGGAAATAGTTGAACGGCAACACATGATGATAATAAATGCATAACAGAAAAGCCGATATTAGTCTCTTGTAAAATATTCAGTACAAAAATGTGGCAGTTATATCGCCCCTTACACCCATACATATATAAAAAAAACAAAACAACAAAAATAAAACGACTAAGCAAAAAGCTGCTTGTCTTTTCTCTTCTCCGATTCTTTATCTTTCTTCTTCTTTTTTACTGGCTCTCCTTCAGCCAAGTCACTTTCAATTACTTCTTCCACGGGCTGGGCTGTAGGAGAAGGGTCTTTCGTTGTTGGCGCATCAGATGAGTCAGGAGCAGGGACGAGCGCAGCTGATTTACTTGTTGGCATGGGAGCAGGAGCTAAATGTAATGCCGGAGGATAGTAAACGTTGTCTAGAGCTCGGAGTTCAGAGTCAGTGGCTACCCCGGTAGCATCCAAAGCCCGACCCCAAACCTCCAAACAAAATGCTCTCGCAACCCCTTTGAGTTGGGCGGTCAAGCTATCAGCTGCCTTCTTCATCCCAGCGTCATACACTGCTTGCTCAGCAGCGGCCTGCTCCTGCTCCTTGGTGGCTAGCACTCTTTGCACTTGTTTAAGCTCAACAACAGTAAGGGCGAGCCTGTTTTGAGCTTGCTTTTGGGCCTTAAGAGCAAGAGTTGCCTGCGATTCATAACTTTGCAGGGCAGCCTCAGCATTTTTGTGAGCTTTTTCCACCTCGGATAAGCAAGTGAGGGTCTCTTTTAAGTTTAGCTCTGCTTCTTTTTGGGCCCTCACAGTCGCCTCAGCATTGTGCTCAGCTTTCCGGGCAAGGTCCAATGAGTGATCTACCCATTCCTCAGCCATGAAGGAAGCCTGGACCGCCTATAATGCATTTGAATGAACAAAGTTAGTAATAATAAAAGAAGTAGGCTCGTAGATGAAGTGTGCAAAGACTTGGGAAATACCTTAGCTAAATCCTGTTTCAATGACAGGAAGACTTCCCTCTTGCGATATGACCGCAATTCGGCCGTATCTTCGGGAAGGCATAGAGCCTTCTCTAAACACTCGGCCACCAGGCTCGAGCTTCCCTTCTTCGGGTCCCTCAGGTTGGCATCATCCAAAACGGGACTACCCGAACTGAGGGTGAAGTTGGGTCGCCAGGCTGATGCCTTCCTTGTAGGCTCACTACTGGGGTCCTTGGACGAACCAGTAGGAGCAGATTTTTTGGAAAGGGCTTTTCCAGCCCTGGTATCTTTAGCAGAAGGGTCGAGACTCTCCCCTTCTTCGATTTCTATTACATTTTTATTACTTTGGCCCCTCTTTCGTTTTTTGTCCGCCACTTTTGAAGAAGGTGCTCGTGTCACAGTCGGGGTAATTGGACGAGGAGGGACCGACATTACCGGTGAAGAATCGCCTGCATGCGCTTGTAGCAAGGCCAACAGGTCGGGCTCTTTCTCTTGAAAACCCATTGTTCTGGTTGAGGGATTGGAATTGCAAGGAGCGTCTTTGCGGTAGAACACTTCAAAGTCCTTCTCCGTCACCTCGGGTTGAGTTGGCTCGGGAGTGGCAGCTCTTTCTTCAGTTACAGGATTGGCAGCCTGTTCCGAGGGATAAAGTAATTGGGCGGCAAGTGGGGCAGGAAGTTGTGTGTCTTGAGTTCCTGCGGGCGGAGGTGTAGGTAGAAGGAATCTAGGAACCACAACGTCAATCAGAGCTAGTCGAAGATCCCTTGCTCTGATTACGTTCTTCGGGCTTTGGAAACGTTTGGTGGATGGGGTGTAGCCGAGGATGATGTGGGCTGCTCGGAGCTGTCCGTCCCTATGTAAAAATATTTCTGACCGAAGAATCCTGTTTAGATCTTCACGGTTCACAGCGGACAAATTTGGAGCGGTATGGTAATCGTCTGCAATAAGAAATAAAACCGTTAGAATGAATAAGTTAAGCAATACAAATCACATAGAGGGGAAGATGGTTAGTCCTAAATACTAGGTTGGTCCTCGGGAACCCTACCTGGCACCCATTCTCGGGTAGGGCAGTGTAAGCCGTCATGCCAATTTCTCGAAATGACAAGGTAATCTTCATCCATCCCTTTACTTGAGTCGGGTAAGCAAGAGATCAGCCTAACGGAGGGGTTTCTACACTTCATATAATATTTAGTCCTGTCCTCTTTTTGGCAATTGTACACCCAGTTTACATCTTGCCAGGTCAAATTGGTCCCCATCCTTCAGTTAAGGGCGTCTATGCATCCTAAAATTCTAAGGATATTTGGGGAACATTGTGATGGGGTAAGCCTATAGTTTATCAGAAAATCCCTAGTCACTCTACCCATAGGAATTTCCATTCCCCCCTCGATAAACGCACTCATTGGAATCAAAATGGATTCAGGAGGCCATGATATGAGTGGAATTTCTTCTTCCTCACAATACTGAATGTCTACATCATCGGGGATCCTATATTGGTTTTTAAAGGCGACCTTCGCCTCATCTGTGTTAACTAACTTAGCGTACCTACCCATTAATCCCCACGACAAGAGGAGAAAAGCAAACAAGTAGAAAGAAGCAAAAGGGAAATGAACACACCTCTGAAGAATGCTTAAAACTTGTCCTCGGGAGCTCTCTCTTCTTTTAATCCTTCAAAACGCCAAAATGAGCTTCATCCAGACTGAAGGTTTGCTTTTATAGGAGGGGGGGAAGTAGAAATAACGAGGTAAGGGCGGTAACTTTCCCGCTCATAATTAAGATCGAAATCTGAGCCGTACAATATTCATCCAGCCATAGAACGTGCGCGGGAAAAGAGACGCCAGACTCCATAACTGCTCCATCGTGGGATACGAGGCGCCAGATGCGGGTCATGGGGCAGTGAAAAGACGTCTGTACGTGTGAAAACAAAGGAACATGTAAGAAACGTGTATGTGAAGTTAAAACTTGGTTATTAATTTATGGTTAATAACTCAAGTGTTAAAGGGGCTGTTGTGAGGTGCCGAAGATCCAAGAACCCGAGGACCCGAGGAAGGGAAGCTCAAGACGTAGTAAGCAAGGGAGAATATAGGAATAAGGAAACTACCCGAGGATACCCGAAGATGAAGTAGCATGGGCTTTGATGACATAGGGGACGCATTGCGAATAGCTGAATGTGGCAGGATAACTTAGAAGGTTGCATTAAATGTCCGGCACCAACCTTTCTGGCCGCATTAATTAGAAAGTATCGACTTTGTCCGTTGCATTAATGTAGACATGACCTGAACAGTGCGGAACACAAAGTTAGGACTTAGCTCCATTACCGACGGACAGGTGTCAGGGGAAGAAGCTTAATAGATTGCAAGGTGTAGGGCTGAGATGATAGGAGCCAAGAATATAAATAGGAACCGGAATATACGGAGGGGGGACTTTTGTTGTTGAACCCTCTCTACCAAATATATTGTATTCGAATCTTTAGTCCAGGAGCTAGCAGAGATATTCAAGGCTGGTTTATGATTTTTTGGTCCTTACACCTATAATTTTACTATTCCAATTGAATGGTTTGACATCATTAAAATTAAGATATACTTTAGTAGTTTGCATATTGGATTAACTTTTATAAAAAAAATAATTAAATGAAGATTTGTTTAAGAATCATAAATTTGGAAATATTATTAATTTTCAGGGTTTTTCTTTTGGCTAGGAAATATTACAATCTTTTGGTTCAAGTAATGCCTTTTGGATAGGAACACGAGATTCAAAAGAATTTTTATTGAAATAAAAGAACATAAATGCATGACAATCGGGATAGGTTACTTGGAATAGAGCTGACCAAATTACCAATTTTTAAAGTTATTTTAAAAAAATTAGGATAAAACTTACTATAAACTAGCTTGTGTGCAAGTGTGTAACAAACACTTCGCAAGAAACAGTTATAAGCATGCCATATTGGAATACATGGAGAACACATAATCATACTAAGAAAAGGCATTAGATTCTCCCTAAAAAAAAAAGGCATTGAATGATGAAACTTACATATAACGTGACTCATCAAAAAAAAAAAAAAACTTATATTGCTCCCAAAAAAAAAATCAATAAAATACCTATAAAAAAGAAAACTACGGATAAAAAACACAAAAAAGATTTTTAAAGATTATGAAGAGACATTTTGAAATGAGCAATGTTACCGATACAACAATTTTCACAATCAATTTTAAAACTATTGAGTTAGTATGTCATTGATTTTCATATGGAAACACTACTTTAGTATCTACTATTAACAAACTTCCACCTCAAACATTTGTGAAATTTCTTGTCTCTAAATTTATTATTTTAAAACAAATTGAATAAATCCACATGGTGATCCTCTCAACCCTATGAAATGATACCACCTATGCAGATGTATGAGTCAGCTTCTTAATCTGCATAAGAAAAAAAAATTCATTGGGTGATGTCAAATTTGCATAGATAATAACGTTTTATTGGTTGAAAGAATCACTTTAGTAGTCCTCCAATAAACCTAATAATTTCTTAATAAGCGGCATACACTTTTTTTAATAGACCAAGAGATACCTAGTGCTAGGCATGATACAAATTTTACTATATTAATTTTACAAATTGATGTTTTATTAATCGCAAAAACACAATTCAAATATTTATTTATGAGGTGGTGTAAAGGACCCTACGCCCCAACCAAACTTTTAGAAATTTGTTTGACATGACCCATGTGAATGGGTGGAGTCGTGTTAGTGCCTCTCAAGAGACAGTGAAGGTTCTATTGATATTATTATCCCTTCTAGGTCAAAGATTTTATAATGGAGTTGCTACTTATTTAATTAAAATGTAAAAAACCAAAAGAATTGAAAAGTACATCTCTTTATTGATGAAGTAGAATTGAAATTGTACATCTTTTGAAAATAACTAGAAACTACATAGCTTTCCTCCTAAATACAATCTAAGAAAAGTACATGTTTTTGATTCTTAATTATAATCTAAAAATTACAAGGAAAATCATAATCAACTAAATATTAGGCACTCATCCTGCCAATAAAACTAGTCTTTTAGACTTTGGTAACCAATGATCATATCACATCATTCAAACCGTTTATATCATCTAAGAACATGTGATTGAAAAGTTGAAACAAGCATTTAAGAGCTTGATGAAACCCTATTCTAGGAATGCAAAGATAGATTGAAAAGATTGAAATTGAAAGGCATGGTGAATTTGTTTTTGATGTGATAAATCATAATATAAGAGCATATGAGTATGTTATTTGAATTGAAAAATCCTAAAATATGCAAAAGACTAAGAACAACCTAGATCTAACACACTAGCATTCTTAATAGAAAAACTAAGAATATGTGAAGAACTGGAAATAAAAGCATGCTTAAATCTAAGAACTATGACATAATTAGTAGCAAAAAGGTTTAGAAACCTTATTTGCATGCACCAACACTTCTAAGCACTCCAAGCAAAAAAACTTCTCTAGAAGGGTATTCCAACTACTAGAGAGAGAGAGAGACAGAGAGTGTGTTTAAAATTTGGTAATGTCCTAAAGATAAATTATGGAGGGGGTACATTCCCCTATTTCTTTTATAGAATAGAACAAATAATTGATAATGAACCTTTTATAACTACCTTGGAATACACACACACACACACATATATATATATCTATGAAGCACGGGTGCGTTTCGGGATTCGGGTGCGGGTGCGGGACTCAGCAATTTTTGAAAAAGTAGGGTGCGGGTGCGGCAATTAAAAAATTATTAAAAATATTTTTATTCATATTTTAAATATATTACTAAACATACTTTTTTCACATTATACAAATATATACCAAATTTAAGAGCAATAGTAAATAATAACTGGAATACAGAGAATGGAAGAGAGCCTAGCTGAAGAGCAATACTTTTTTTTTTTGAATTTCGGCCAATATCTGCCGATTTCGGCCGATATCAGCAGATTTCGGCCGGTATAGGCAGATTTTGGCCGGTATCTGCCGATTTCGCAGGTATCGGTTTGCGCCCAATACATGCCGATTCGGGCCAAATTGGCGCGAATCGCGCCGAAAAAATTATTTTTTTAATGCCCGATGCGGCACGGACGCGTAGGCAGCGGCGTCGCCTGCACGTCCCCGCGTCGGGCCGCGTTGGACGCGGGTGCGGCGGCCCAAAAGCCGCACCCGTGCTTCCCAGAGAGAGAGAGAGAGAGAGAGAGAGAGAGAGAGAGATATATATATATATATGTAGTTTACTGCAATATTTAATAAAGAATTTATAAGCATGAGTCACGTAACAATATTTTGCTTATAAGTGTGTGCAGTCATGTCCATGAAAACAAAGATGAGCAGTTAGGAACCTCTTACCAAGCCTGGTAGTTCATCAAATCCACATTCAGATGACATCTCAAAGGTTCTTGATTCTTTCTTCATAACATTCAAGTAAGCAAGCTGCCATATGGTGATTAGCACCTCTCTCGCTTCTTTGAAGCAAGATTTTAGGCAACCTATAGAAATGTGATAAATTTAACTATCAACACGGTTTGTAGAGACGCTCTTGACAAAATTCATGATAGTACATTTCCTATAATCAGTGCTTACAGGCTCATTTTTCACTTTAAAACCTTAAGGTCCACTTCTAAGGCAATTGTATAACAGGCCATGAACATTATAAAAGTGAGAGGGATGACAAAAGCCGACGGGAAGTGGAGAAGGATGGAGATAGGGGTAGATAAGGGGGCATAAGGTATTAGCTCACACTTCAAACATGATGTACTCTATCGTCACCATCGTAAGATTTCTCATATATTTGTTAGCCATTTGTTTTCTCTAACCCTATACGTTTCCTAGTTTGTATGATAAATACATATCAACAACTTATTAAAAATAAACCCTCTGGCCTTTCATCACAATTAAATGGGTTCACCTGATTAAATAAAGTTATTTTAAATTTATATTGATTTAAGAGAAGGGACTTGACTAAAACAAAAGGGAATCTTAAAAATTATGAAGGCATTTGAGGCCAATATAAGTGAATCCATACATACATCGACAATGCAAAACGGAAATGTCAATGAAAGAAGATGTAGACAAAATCCAATCAAACTAAGCCACATATCAAATCCCCTTTGAGCTGTTCTAAGTCCTAACTAACAAAAAAATAAACAGTGTCACAAGGCAGTCAAAAATCCTGTGGCAGCGTCATATGAAAGCTTACATGGGAAGCTTTAATTCGACACAAGACCAAATTCGAATTACAAATTAGTAATAATTAAATCTCGTAAAAAATTCATAATTAAACAATCTGCTATCCAAGGTGGCAATTTTGCGGGTTTGGTCTTGGCCGAGTAGTGTGGGGTTGTGGCAACTGCGATGGCAATATTGTGGGTGTGAGCTTCATCATGGGGTCATTGGCGCGAGAAATAGTTGACAACAGTGGTGTTGGTGGTGGCAGAGGAAATGGGGTGGTTGATGTCATCGGAGTGAGAAGGTTACCATTGGAAAGAGGTGTGAGAAGTTGTCAATGAATCGGCTGACTTGGAGTTGAGTTAAATTTTTGTTTGATGTGGTGAATTTTGTTGTTCCAATTAAGCCACGTTGCAGGAATTGTATATATTGTATGTGATATAGGTCCCTGAAAAGATTTAGGGAGTTACCATCAAAAGAGTTTACCAAGTCTCAGTATCTAATTTATTACAAGTTTACTGTAGATGTTCATAAAAAAAAAAAAAAAAAAAAAGTAAAACTGTAGATAACTACCCTTAACTATGGCGTTATTTGTATCTTGTACTTGCTACTAGAGACGAAGCCAGAACTTAGAGTTAGGAGGCGGCTTTGCTGTTGGTTGTGTGCATTGACTTCAACTTTTGACTTTGTTGCTACTTAGTCGCTTAGCAGCTAGTTGTTTAAAATTTTTTAAACGGTTAGGTTGTTTATTTTAAATAAAATTGGTTGACTAGGCTTAATTTTTTTTTTTTTTTAAGTTTTACTATTGATAATTTTTGTTGTTGTACTAATTTTTTTGGGCTTGCATATTTCTTTTTTAGATTTTAGACTTCTAAATATTTTTTAATGGTCTTTAAAATGTGGAAAATGTTTGAACTACAAACATTTTTACAAATTGCTGATAATGTAAGTGGCGAACCTAAATGCGAACCAATAAGAATTTGCTACCTTAACCGTTTGTAAAAATGTTATAGAAAAATTTGTGACTATAACAATACTCTTAAAAGAATTAATGATATTTTTAAGGGAGTAAAAGTGTAATTTTTTAAAATAAAATTACTAAAATTAATACCCATATATATAATAATATTTTTTTAAAAATAATGGGGGGCCATTGCCCCCAGGCCCAACCATGGCTCCGTCCATGCTTGGCACCCGAAATATTGAAAACTTGCTAACACCACCATAAATAAAACAAATTTGCAAAATATCACCCCTACCACGCCTAGCATAAGAGGTGCAGTGAAAGTCCAAAAACACAAATCCCCAATTATTATTTCCATAAGCATTCTGAAACTAACAAATGTCATCAACTTCCCATTTACCTGACTTAAATACATTTTGGCCCTCCAGTTGGCAGAATTTTGCCCCTTCTCTTAGCTTGTGAGCTTTCCCAATTTCTCCCATCAAAACTCTGAATCTCAACATGGGTTAGTGTTCCAGGATCAACACACCTGAATGTAATTGCCACTCCATCTGGGTCTGAACGTGGAAAATAAAATGAAGTGATGCCACAAACTTTACAAAATGTGTGTTTTGCTGTATGAGTGCCAAAGGTGTAGGTCGTAAGGAACTGTTCGGAATCTCCCAGAAGCTCAAACCTTTCAGCAGGGACAATGAAGTGGGTGTTAGCCCTCATGAAGCAGTCAGAACAGTTGCAATCCGAAGCGACAACGCTAGTGGGAGCTTGGACACGCCATCTGACTTTCCTGCAGTGGCACCCGCCATTATGCACTACTGTCTCAGAATCCATTCCCAATGATTCTAGTTCTTCAGAGGTGTTACAGAAAGACGACTGTTTAGTACCTTTCAATAAGGATCGCAGTCTAGTTACAGATTTCTTGGAAAGGGAATCAGTTTATGTTCAGAAATATTCCATGTTGCAGAACTTCTAATAGGATTGGTTTTGATGTCTTATTGAAGGTTTTTTTTATAACATTAGAATAAGCATAGCTTCTTTATATTCATTACATGGATTGATACAGTCTGCAATGGTTCAATAAGCAGATTTGGAAGAGTTATAATTGCCCAGGCTGCAAATTTTGAGAAAGTAGAGAAGAAGAAAATTAGAGAAAAAGGTGAGTAGAACATATATGACACGTATTTCAAATTATTTCAGACGCTGATATCATTAATAATAGAAAATTAATTTAAAGGACATAGCAACGTCCTATGAATAATTGCTAGCTACATTGTGTTTGCTTCAATGTCACCTAACATGGAAGCTAAATCTACTAAAAAATGCGGGCATACATAGCAACTAGTCTTCATTATGACTGATGGCATGCAGCAATTTGGATTTCCTTTGACTGAAAGTAAAGTTTTTCCAATTCTAAAGGATTTCCCTTTTGTATAACAGCCAACATTTCAAAGATGGATTTCAAACTTCAAGGGCTTTATAGATCTTAAGGGAGCCAAATGGTGCATTTCAATTGGAAAATACATTTCCTATGTCACATTTGCTCTATGAAGCACGAACGCGGCATTAGAGGCACCGCACTGACGTCCGACGAGGCGAGCGGCGAGCGACGCGACTGCCTGCGCTTTGGTGCTACGTCACTTTTTTTTTTCGTTTCCCGATATGCGCTGATTCGGGCCGAATTACTACTGAAATGTACCCAGTCAGGCCGTACTAGCGCCGATATGGCCGATTCAGGCCAAAATTCAAGGTTTTTTATTTTTATTGTTTATAAAGGTATGAAGTGAAGGAGTAGCTCCAATTGTCGTGAGGACGAGGGTGGATCTTGTCGCCAGAGCTGCACATGAACTTCACTTTGTAGTTCTGGACCTTCTGGTGAGGTTGATCGTCATGAGGCTGATCATCCCATGACGGTGGATTTTGAAAGTCGATTTCGTGTGAGCACGGTGAGGATTCGCTGGAGTCAGGTATGAAGTGAAGGTCCTGAATGAGTTGTTTTCCATGGGTTGATCATAGAGAGAGAGAAACAAAAAAGAATGGAAGATTTTTCTTTTTTGTTTTGGAAAGAGGAGAGGAGAGGAGAGTGATGTTAGATGTGGAGTGAGTGTGCGTTTTGTTATGAGTTATGGATTGGACTTTTTGAGGAGAGCGGGTCCTACTCAACATTCATTGATGAGGTGTGGGTAAGAATTGAAATTTTAATATAGATTAATTATTGTTGTATATAATTAGTTACACACAGTCTTGCATATATTTTGTGAAATTGTATTTTAAAAATATAATTTCAAATATAATTGTAAAATTATAAAATTATATTTTCAAGACATAATTTTATAATTTATACTTAGCAATATATAGAAAATATAAATAAAAAAAAATTAATAATTTTTTAATTGCCGCATCCCGCCGCACCCACACTCTACTTTTTTTAAAATTGCCGAGTCTCACACCTGCACTCTCACCCAAATCCGAAAACACACTCATGCTTCATAGCATTTGCTTCACAATATCTTTCAACATGAGGATTCATAAGCATTCCATTTGGCAAATGCTTATGAGTGTCTAAATTCCCACAAAACCTCTATATCCTCATGGCTTAAGAAAGTTCACTTTTTGGTAAAATGACTACAATTCCAAAATTTTATTTACATTTTTAAGGTATCACTGTAGGTGTTTTCAAGCACATTATAATATCTGAAGTATTATATTAATTACATGGGGAACAAATTCATTGGCGCATTACATAAGATCATTCAGTACATCCTAAATGGTATTAATATAAAATATAATTTTGCATTGGTTTAATTGTCTAAATATGAAACCAGAACACATTTATAACTTGGCATTTGTTGATTATAGAGGGTTTTGAAAAGGATTATAATTATGTGGAACTTTCTACTCTATTTTGCGTTTACCTAACCCGAAACTTTCTAAAATTTTGCGTCTACCTAACCCGAAACTTTCTAAAAACTACCATGTTTATTCAGCACTAATTTGTGAAAGGTTACTAGTCAAACCAGGTGATATTGTAAAAGAATAGCTCTGCGAATGTAAATAACCAGCAGTTTCTACAACTCAATAAGATTCCATACTCTGCAACTTGGAAAGACAAAACCCTCAGATCCTTCTATAAGTAGTAGTACAAACTTGACCCATGTAGCAGCCATTTCATTTGATTCAACCACAAGTCATTAAATTGATATGCTAAATAAGTTTTGATAGTTCAATAATTGGGGGTGGGGGGATTTGAACTTTAGGAGATGATAGTTGAACTATAAGATGATAGTTGAACTATAAGGCACTTAGCAAATTGAGATGCTAAATAAGTGAAGATGCCAAATTGTTCAGGAAACAAATTAATAAAATCCAGATACTAAACATGGACTCAGATCAAAACACAACATGGGTTATTTTCCAGAAACATAGATTTCACAAATTGACAACTTCCCAATTTTTGATGATGCAAATGACCATGCTAATAAAGCAGATTTATACATGTTAGTCCACAATGACTCAATGACAGATACAACAAATTAGTGACCTTATCAACTCAAGAATTCAGACAAAAATCCAGTTAATATTCCTCTAATAAAAAAAAAAGAACTTTGAATTAATATAAGTTCATCAATCCAACAAATTAATAATCTTCCTAGGTAGATATCTAGCATGCTATTATAAGAAAGCTTGTTTTTTTTAGATATGACTAAAATATTTGACTCTCTCTAAACCACCAAAAAAAAAAAAAAACTTTGCCTATGTGGTGTGAATTAAACATTCTGCCTAACATCAATCTCAAATTCACAGCACAAAAAGTTTAGAATTAAGATAAAAAGATAAAGGCTCCCTCAAAAAAAGAAAAAAGAAAAAAAAGATTATTACTAACCTGACCGGAAGTCTCACGGAATCCCCTCAATATCAAATCCAATTTCAAAAAAAAAAAAGAAATCAGCTCTCTCAGATCAGACCACGCTTACGGTTAATGGATTAAATCCCAACTGGGCAGTAGCTATTTGAGGATGGCTAAAAAGTTCAATGACAGTATAAAATTACAAACGGGCCAGCCATTTTGCCCGAGTAGGTGACTGTTGACTGTAAACATATTTTTTTAATATTATTTTGATAAGAAAACTGCATTTCATACAACAAACAGTCAAATTACATTAGAGGAATCCTCATTTTAGTACAGAAATAAGGAAGCACGGGTCTTCCTCTAATCAAGTTCTAAAATCAGACAGTCCCTTATTGCCTTTCCTTCGGGTGTGTGAGATTGCAGCCCTGCGAAAAGTCCGCCTCAACAACTCAACTCCTTGAAGGACATTGGAGATACTTGCTGGATAGCTCCCACCGCTAGATAAAGCATTGATAATTGATGATGCCGAAAATCATTAGTAAGTCACACGGTCCTTACGTGCTCCTGATAGAGGACCTGCACAACACAAAAGCTGAAGACCTTAAGAAGAGTACCGGTGTGGTACCAGCTAAATACCCTCCGACGGTCAAGTTAGAGGAATATCTTTTTCACAACTCTAGAATGCCAGAACTGGGATGAATAATGCGTACCTTGATTTTTGAGGGTTTTGAGGTATTTATAGTAGTGTAGGGTTGACATCCTTGGCCAAGAAGTACTTTCCTTCTAGGAGAGAACCTCTTGGATTCTGCGTATCTCCTAGAGTTCTTTTCCTTGTAGGAGCCTTCTTGATTAGGGTTAAACGTGCAGCACAAGATGTCTCTTTGTACACATATGCGTGGAGATTAAGTAAGGCCGTGTCAGACCCAACAGAGGTTCATACATTCCCTTCTGCTTATTGCCTTCAGCTTATCCTTTTCAGCTTATTGCCTTCAGCTTATCCTTTTCAGCTTACTGTCTTTAGTTTACTATCTTCAGCTTATTGTTTTCAGCTTACTGTGCCCAAGATGTAGCCGTCAGGTATGGAGGGGAGCTATAGACTTTACAACAAGATCGTCTCTCATGAGTGAAGCTGACGATCTTGTTATGTCTGTCGCCTTTTGTTTCGTCATGGGTTAATTGAAAAATTATCCTTATCAGCTGCCCCCTACTCCATAGCCTCGTCAGCTTCAGCTGACGAGTTATGGAGTTAACATCATCAGAAAGGTCATTCATGTGTGATGCCTCGAACTGCTTTCATTAAATGCTTGAACACGTGGCACGAATTGATTGGCTCAACGTCTGGACGAATGTGTCGCTTCGTCTTTCATGCAACCTCTGCCTATATATATATATATATATATATATATATCTATTTATATATATATATATATATATATATATATACATTTTGTCTTTCGCTGATCTTGAGAGAAAGAGCCCGTCACCTCCTGAATTCCTTTCCTCTGTCAGCCTTCCGATCTCGTCACCTTCTGCCCCGTCATCTTTCCAAAAGTGTCTTTTATCAAGGAATCACTTGTAAGTTTTCTTTCCTTTTATGATATCATTTTTATTATTACATTTTCTTTTTCGTTTTCCTAGTTAGTAAACTTTCGTAGTGAGGTCGTCAACTTAGGTTCTTAGAATGAATCCGTCACTTGTAGGTAGTCAAATGTCTAGAGAGGCGATGAGTGAACAATCATCGATCCCCAAGGGAGCGGGTTACGACGAGGTCTTCCAAGTAGGTCGTGAGCCCGAGGAGGGCTTTTCCTGGTCGTTAGAGAGGGAAACGTCAGCCCATTCTTTTGACGAGGAAGTGGAGAGTTGTAGAGAAGGTGAGGTGAGTGAGGGCGAAGACGAGGATGATGAAAGGGAGGAAGAAAGAACAAGTGACAGAGACAAAAAGATTGGTGAAGAGGAAGGGGAGAGAACGGGTGATAGGGGTGAAGATGACGATGGTGAGGAGGTCTTAGAAAGCACCTCGGGAGTCCCCGGGGAGGACCGTCCTTTCATTCTACCCAAGAAATGGACTGTTAATGAATTCTTGCCGACGATGTCGGTCAATGTATTCAATAACTTACGTGCTCGTTACCAAATTCTAGACAACATCCCAATCCGTCTCCCTAAGGAGGGTAAGAAATGTTATTCAGGGCAAACCGCAGATGTTGGCATGTATGACGCCATGTTCACAGCAGGATTGAGGCTGCCACTAACGGCACTTCATCGTCAACTGGCTAATTTTTTAGGTTTATCTGTCAGCCAGATTGCCCCCAATGCTTGGCGGATATTTATTGGGGCTAAGATCTTGTGGGGTCGTCTGAGTGGCGGGAACTGTTAGTTAACCCTTGACGAGTTCTTTTGGTGCTACCGACCCCAGCATATCTCCTTGTCCTAGGGGATATACCATTTTGCAGCAAGGAAGAAAGAGCTAAAGTTGGTGTTGGATATGCCCGATTCAAATAGGAATTGGAAGGGCAGGTACTTTTTTGTCGAGGGGACAAACTGGGTGTGCTGTCAAGAGGAGTGGGAGTCGATGCCCCACAGTTTTGACAACAATTGGGCTTATGTCAGGGACTCAGGTTGATCCCGTCTACTTTTTTACTTAGTCTATTCATTTCAAACTTCTAACACCGTCTACTTTTCTTTTCAACTAGCGTTTGTCCACATATCACAGCGAAACAAGAGGACTTTATCCGTCGAGTAACAGCCATCTCGTTGGACGAGCAGAAGTGTCGAGACTTGATTAACATTTATATTGTGGAGGTCCAGAGCCAACGATAGAAGCTTGTAGGTTAAACGCCTACTCCCATCGAAGTATGCGTCTCTTAATTTCTCCCATCTCTTTTTCTTTCGTCGTTTTCTCCTGTTTTGATTCTTGCTTCTCGTCTTTTGCAGAAATGGAGGCAGCTAGGCAAAGGGTCTGGGCCACTATTGCCAAGAGGAAGGAAGAGGAGAAGAAAGCAAAAGGGGAGGGAATGTCTACGTCAGCCCCTAAAGTCGTCGGGAAGACGTCTAACAAAAGAAAAGATGACGGGAAGGACGAGCGTCCCTCCAAGAAAGCCACTATCATCCCTGAGGTTAAGCACCCCAAGAAGACATTTCCTTCAAAGCCGAGTCATGGAGCGGGCAAGGGGTTAATGACGTCGTCTGGCCCCGTCATTCAAGAACCTGTCCGTCGCCTTCTTACCCACAAGGACTATGCTATTGAGGTGATGGAGTCCGTCCTCAAGAGTGAGGAATTAGATCCTTGTGCCAAGCGAGCGACGAAAGTGTTGGGGGCGTCAGGCCTTTTTGACCTTTCCCGGGTATGTCACCTTATTCCTTATTAGCATCTCTTCTTCTTTTTCGCGTTATTGACGGTGTTTTCGTTGCATAGGAATTGGTTCGTATGAATCTTTATAGGATAGGGGCGTCGCTAAGGAGGGAGTGATTACCCGTCTGCATACACGCATCAAGAACCTGACTGGCGCGCAAAAGCAATACAAGGATGCTATCCGCGATTTTCATCAAAAAGTGAAGGAGCTAACTGGAGAGCTGGAGGAGGAGAGTCGTCAGAGAAAAAAGGAACATGAGGCTAAAGAAATGGTAGAAAAAGAGCTGAAGGCTCTTTCAAGCCAGGTGGAGACGGCCAAGAGCGACGCCGTGGCGGAATTTAAGGATTCTCAGCCCTTTATAGACGCTTGTGCCGTCAACTACAGTGACGAGTTTGAAGATTGCCTAAAGTAGATCAAGTCCGTCTACCTTGACTTGGATTTATACAAAGTTAGTATGGACGAGCCTTTACATTCGACTCCTATGGGTAGGGGTGTCGAATGGGTGGGTTTGGGTTAGACATAATTGGGTTGGGTATATAAAACTCATTTACCCATTAAAACCCATTTAACTAATTGCTTTTAACCCAAATCCAACCCAACCCAATTATAATGGGTAAACCCCAACTCACCCAATTACCTAATTAACTAAATTACTAAAATGCCATCAAAGTAAAAACACCCACACTTTCTTGGATTTTCTTTTCCACTCTCTTTAGTCTCCATTCTTGGGATTAAAAAATTCCATATAAGCACATCCACATCAGCAATTATATTAAAAATCCAAATAAAAAAAAATATTTTCTTTTCTTTTCTATTTTCTCTTACTTTCTTGGCAACCAAACAGTACAACAAATACAAAAAAATTTCATTTCAAGCTCTAAACTTTCCTGGGAAAAAGAAAAAACAAAGAAAAAAATTTTCTTTACAATGGCCTCAGTTGGATAAGAAGAAGAGAGGAGGAGATTGTGGAATGAGGCTTGGGATGAGAGAAGCTTGAGAAGCTCGGCGGAGCTCAGCTTTCTCGTGGCGGAGAGACTTGGCCTCAAAGAGAAGATTGATGAGGCAAGCTCAGCAGAGATCGTAGTGGTCGTTGAGTTCTTGGTACTGGAGGATCAATCGAGCTTGGTTGAGGCGGTTTTGAGTGGATGAAACGGCATCGTCGATGGAGGAGGAACATGTGGATGGGCTGCTCATGAGGGAGATCGAGGTGGTGGTGGTGGCCGATAATGGTGATTTTGGCGGGAAAATAGAGTGGTAGAGGGAAGCGAAGTCAATGCTGAAGTTTTGGTTTTTGAGGTGAAGAGTAGTTTTGACAGTTTCTTCACGCGGTGGAGTTGATGTCGCGGTGGTCGTGCTGGTGGTTGATGGAGGAGACGTGTTGTTCTCCATTTGTGTCTGAAATTTTCCCGAGAAACAAACAGGGAAAAGAAAATCTTAGAAACAAGTTCTAAGTTACAGAATCTTGTAGAACGAATGAAACAGGTTCAAATTAAATTAAGAAAATATAATGATGAGAAATTTGAGTATGAAAGTAATTAAAATTAAATAAACACAAAATAAACACTGAAACGTCTGAGTTCTTTTTCTTTTTTATATTTTTATTTTATGGGAAAGGCTGGGTTGAATTTGGATAAATTGTTTTTGGGTTAAATGGGTCTCATTGGGTTTTTAGTTAAAACCCAATAATCACTGGGTCTAATTGGGTTGATACCCATTTAACCCAACTAATAGTTGGGTGGGTTTGGGTTCAATTAGAATGGGTGGGTTTGGTTTGGCAAATGGGTTTGGGCTTACTTTGCCACCCCTACCTGTGGGCGACACTATCTTTGAGGAAAGTGACGATACTACTAAGCTTGAGGCGGACCCAAAAGGTGATAGTATCGTCCTTGCTTAGCCTGCCGTGGACAAGCCCATCACCTTGACTTCGTCAGAAAATCCTCATGCTGAAGACCTTGATGCTGAAGATCCTTTCACTCCAGGTGTCCAGGCCCTTCTTCCAAAGCGTGATGGAAAGTCTCAAGACCCCTCGGTTCCATGAACTTCAGCTTTTTCTTTCTTATTTGTAAAATGTAAGCTAGTTCCAGACAGTGTTTGACGCCTGCTTGTTTTTGGGCTTTTGCTTGTAAAAATCATTTTTTGCCCGTCACTTTCAGTATATATGCGTTACTTTTCTTTTGGCATGTGTGTATTTATCTTTTGCACTTGTATGCCAGGGTACTTAGTGAAATAGGGCGAAGATGTCTTCTTAGGTTGTCCTTAGGCTCGTCTTCTTTACTGATTTCAACCCGTCACTTGGGGTACTCGCCATGGATCTGTCAGCTTACGAATAATGGCATAAGGTTTCTTTTAGTTGACTACTCGTCCACTTTGTGGATTCTAATAAATTCATTCATTTTGTAGGTTTTGTAATGAACTCGTCCACTTAGTGGATGTTATATTGAACCTATCCACTTTGTGGACTTAATAAACCCGTCCACTTGGTGTATTTTATATTAAATTCGTCTAGTTTGTAGACTTTGGTGATAAGTTTACCCATTTTATGGACGTAGTGCTAAATTCGTCCACTTCGTGATTTCATCCACTTTGTGATTTCGGACTTAGTGATTTCGTCCACTTTGTGGACTGAGCAGTAGGCTCGTCCACTTTAATAATAAGGTCATCCACTTGGACTTAATAATAAGGTCGTCCACTTGGCAGTAGACCCATCCATTTTGTGGACTTAGCAGTAGACTCGTCCACTTTGTGGACTTAATAATAAGGTCGTCCACTTCCACTTATAGTAAGGTCGTCCACTTTTTGGACTTAGTGATAATTTTGTCCACTTTGTGGACTGAGCAGTAAACCCGTCCACTTTGTGGACTTTGTGATAATTTCGTCCACTTTGTGGATTGAGCAGTAGGCTCGTTCACTTTGTGGACTTAATAAGGCCGTCTACTTTGTGGATTTAGTAATAAGGTCGTCTAGTTAGTGGACTTAATGATAAATTCGTCCACACAATAAATACGCCAGTCGTTTTTGAATAAACTCATCTTATTATGATGAATGCATATATAAGTAAAAAATTGTTCCAAAAAGAATAAACCTCAGCCCTTTGGGCTTGAAAAGTACTGTAGGAAAAAGTAAACTAAGATAAATGACTAAAAGAAATAGACTGGGAATGAGGAGTAGCGTTCTTCATGCTGTCTTCTACTGGTAGTACTTCCTAAGATGCTCAGTGTTCCATAGGTAGCGCAGCTTCTGCCTGTCAAGTGTCTCTAAGTGGTAGGTGCCCTTCCTTAGCCATGACATTATTCTATAAGGTCCTTCTCAGTTTGGGTCGAGCTTTCCTTGTGTAGGATCTTTGGCGGCGCCCATCACTTTCCTCAAGATGAGGTCTCCAACTTTGAAGTCTCGGTGCTTGACTTGGGAGTTGTAGTGTTTGGCCATGAGGTCCTGGTATCGCGCAAGCCTTTTTTTAGCTGTTGCCCTGACCTTGTCAACTAGATCAAGCTGTAGACGTATGGCTTCGTCGTTCCTCTCCTCATCGTGATTGTCCACCTTGTAGCTTGTGAGTCCGACCTCGGCTGGGATGACCGCTTCACTTCCGTATGCTAGTCGAAATGGAGTCTCTCCTGTGGGGGTTCTAGCCGTCATCCTGTACGCCCATAGGACGCTGGGCAACTCTTCTGGCCATACGCCCTTTGCGCCCTCAAGCCGAGTCTTGATGATTCGAAGTAAGGATCGGTTCGTGACTTTAACTTGTCCGTTGGCTTAAGGATGGGCAGGGGAGGAGTAGTGGTTCCTGATTTCTAATTGTGAGCAAAAGTCTCTAAAGGAGTTATTGTCAAATTGCTTTCCATTGTTCGAGACCAAAACCCTAGGGATTCCGTACCTACAAATTATGTTTTTCCAAATGAAGCTTCGTATGTTCTTCTCAGTGATGGTGGCCAAGGTTTTGGCTTCCACCCATTTCGTGAAATAGTTTATATTGACTATTAGGACTTCAGTTTCCTTACTGTTATCGGGAATGGGCCCATGATGTTGTCTAATCCCTATTGAGCGAACGGCCACGAAGCTGTTATTGGGGTCAGTTCTTCCGTTGGTTGTCTGATGATGTTGCTGAACCTTTGACATTTTTCGCAAGCTTTAACATAAGTTTTGGTATCCTTTTGCATAGTCGGCCAGTAGTATCCCGCCCGAATCAATTTATGCACCAATGATCGCGACCCTGAGTGGTTGCCACAAATCCCCTCATGTACTTCTTTTATCACATACTCTGCCTCTTCGAGGCCTAAACATCTTAAGTACAGTCGGGAGAAACCCCTTTTATATAAAACATCCTTTATCAAGACGAATCATGCCGACTGGACCTTCAGCTCTCTTGCTGCTTCCTTCCCGTCAGGCAACGTGCCATCTTTTAAGTAAGAGATTAAGGGGGTGGTCCAATTGCCTTTGGAACCTATCTCCTGCACATCGACGACATCTATCAGCGGTGAGAGCTGAATAAAGGAGAGTTCCTTGTCGGGGGTGATCATATATTCCGTCGATGCGGCCTTGGCAAGACGGTCGGCTTGCTCGTTCTCTCTTCTTGGAATTTGGACTATCTTGGCCTGCAACTCATTTACCCTTCTCTTTGCTTGCTCTAAGTACTTCTTCATCTTTTTGCCCTTACATTCATAATCACCATTCACTTGATTTGTGACAACCTGGGAATCACAATGGATGACCATATTCGCGGCCCCTACTGCTTTAGCGAGATCTAGCCCCGCTATTAGGGCTTCATACTCTGCTTCATTGTTAGTCGTAGGGAAGTCAAGACGGACCATGCATTCAATGTCGCCGCCTGCTGGAGATTGAAGTATGACCCTTACTCCACCAACTTGTCTATTGGACGATCCGTCCGTGTATATGCTCCATTAGGGATATTCTGCCCCCTAGCCTTCCACGTTAGTGAACTCCGCAATGAAGTCGGCTACCACCTGTCCCTTGATGGCAGTACATGGGCGATATTGTATGTCGAATTCACTCAACTCTATTGCCCACAGTGCCATACGTCCGGCAGCTTCGGGACTGCTCATTGCTTGCCGTAAAGGCTTGTCAGTTAGGGCGATCACCATATGGGCTTGGAAGTATGGCTTGAGCTTACGGGCGGCTGTGACTAGAGTGAAGGTGAGCTTTTCCATTGGAGGGTACCTTTCTTCTGCACCGTGAAGCACCCGGCTGGCGTAGTAAACAGGCCTTTGCACCTTGTCGTCTTCTCTAACCAAGGCCACACTGATGGCGGCCGGGGAGACAGCCAAGTAAAGGAACAATTCTTCTCCCGGTTGTGAGGGACTTAGTATCGGTGGTGAAGAGAGGTAGGCCTTTAGGTCCTCAAATGCCTGCTGACATTCGGCCGTCCACTCAAAAGACTTCTTCAGCGTGCGGAAGAATGGTAGACATTTATCCGTTGCTCTGGATACAAATCTATTAAGAGCGGCGATCTTGCCGTGAAGGCTTTGTACTTCTTTTATGTTTTTAGGAGGTGCCATTTCTATTATAGCTCGGATCTTGTCCGAGTTAGCCTCAATACCTCTCTAGGATACCATGTATCCTAAAAATTTTCCTGCCGTCACTCCAAAGGCACACTTGCCTGGATTAAGCTTCATGTTGTAAGAACGAAGAGTGTCGAAGGTTTCCTTGAGATCCTCTAAGTGATCGTCTTCCCTTCGGCTTTTCACTAGCATGTCGCCAACAATTACCTGGACATTTTTCCCAATCTGTTGTGCGAACATCTTGTTCATAAGCCTCTGATATGTTGTGCCCACGTTCTTTAAGCCGAATCGCATGACCCTATGACAAAAAAGGCCTTGGCTTGTTATGAACGAAGTCTTTTCCTGATCAGCTTCGTCCATTTGGAATTGGTTGTATCTTGAAAATGCGTCCATGAAGCTCAGCAGCTAGTGTTGAGCCGTAAAGTCCACTAGGAGGTCAACCCACGGGAGGGGGTAGCTATCTTTAGGGCACGCTTTGTTTAGGTTCGTGAAGTTGACGCATATCCTTCATTTTTCGTTGCTCTTTTTGACCATCACAACGTTCGCCAACCAATTAGGGTAGTAAACTTCCTTAATGAACCCTGCCTCTTGTAGCTTGCGGACTTCTTCTGCTACAACCCGATCTCTCTCTTGGGCGAACACTCGTTTCTTTTGGTGGATGGGTGGAAAGGAAGGCGACACATTCAACCTGTGCACCATGACTGACGGGTCAATTCCTGGCATGTCTTCATGGCTCTAAGTGAATACGTCCCGATTTTCTTTGAGGAAAGTTGCTAGTGCTTGTCAAACCGTTGGGTCTACAAGGGTACCGATCTTGGTTGTCTGTTCAGGTTGGGAATTGTCAAGAGGTATATCTTCATGTCTTTCGACGGGCTCCATCACTGTCCAATGTTCTTCTATGCTCATGGGCTGGAGGTGGTCATCCATTTCCATCATAGCTACGTAACATTCGCGTGTGGCTACCTGATCTCCTCGTAATTCTCCTACTCCATAGTCATTAGGGAATTTTATCATCAAATGGTAGGTTGAGGTTATAGCCTTCCACAGATTAAGGGTAGGCCGTCCTATGATGGTGTTATAAGCCGACGAGCAATCGACCACGAGGAATGTTACATTCTTAGTGATCTGCTGAGGATAGTCACCTACAGTTACAGCCAAAGCGGGAATACCCTTGTCCCTCCAAAGCCAACGAGCGGAGCATTAGTTGGAACTAGTCACTCCCTACCAATCCCCATCTACTGGAATGCGGGGTAGTAGAGGATGTCAGCCAAGCTTCTATTGTCAACCAGAACCCGGTGCATGTTATAGTCACTTACTTGTATAGTGACGACGAGTGCGTCATCATGTGGGTGGTGAAGACGTCGTGCGTCTTCTTCCAAGAATCCAATGAGGGGGTTGTCAATCCGCGCCATCTTGGCTGTGGAACCCGTCAGCTGGATGTTCTGAACCATCCTGAGATAAGTCTTACGGGCTTTTTTTGACGACCCAACAGTCGCGGTGCCTCTTACGATCATTCTTATATCTCCTATGGGTGGCCTGGGGCGCTCGTTTTCTCGTCGGGGAGCCTGTTCCTGCGGCAGGTCCCTTCTTTCATTGCTAACGAACCTCTGTAGACTTCCTTGTCTAATAAGAGCTTCTATTTGTTGCTTTAAGTCATAGTAGTCAGCTGTGTCGTGGCCATGATTAAGATGAAAACGACAATATTTGTCTCTTGACCTCTTGTTAGGATCTCCCTTTAGCTTGCCGAGAAAAGTCAGGGCTCCTTCATCCTTAATTTGCATCAATACTTGGTCGATTGGGGTAGTCAGCAGGGTGAAGCTCGTGAACTTTCCTGCGGGTGGTTTAGAGCGTCGGTCCTCCCGTCGTTCTCCAGTTCTAGCCATCTTCCTCCCCCTGTCCGATCGTACATCTTCCTGCCTCTCCCTTTTCTTAGGCCTCTCTTCTCAGGCCAGTAATGCATCTTCTGCGTTCATGTACTTGGTCGCCTTATAAAGCACCTTTGACATGGTCTTCAGGTCATTCTTATATAGAGAAAATAGGAACTTACCCTTCCGCAGCCCATTGGTGAACGCCGCTACGAGTATCTTGTCATCTGCTTCGTCGATCGAGAAGGCCTCCTTGTTAAAACGAGTTATGTAAGACTTTAGCATCTCGTCTTCCCGCTGCTAAATGTTCATCAGGCATGCGGTGGATTTCTTATACCTGTGCCCCTGATGAAGTGCGAGGCGAATTGGACACTTAACTCTTTGAAAGTACCAATGGAGTTGGGTGTTAGCCCACTGAACCAGATAATTGCGGGTCCCTTTAGCGTGGTGGGGAAGGCTCTGCACATGATTACGTCCGGCATCCCTTGAAGGTGCATCAGGGTCTTGAAGGACTCCAAGTGATCTAAGGGATCCTTGGACCCATCGTAGCTTTCTACCTGCAACATACGAAACTTTTGTGGAAGGGAGAATGAACTAACCGACGTTGTGAATGGCAAGTCAATTCGCTGGACCAAGTCATCAAGGTCGTTGGACACCCGTTCTCTAAGGGCGTTCATCATGCAGTCCATTCGCTCATTCATCATTTGCATCTTAGCGACTATGTGAGGTGGGACGGTTTCGGTGACAGATGGCCGGCTCGTGTCCTATCGTTCCAGCCTGCTTGGGGCGTTGCTACATTCCAGCCCTTCCTGGTTCCTTCTCTCCGCGCTAGTTCCTTCTTGATCTTCCTCCTGGGTGTTAGCGCCCGCGTTCCTTTGGCGCAATTGTTCTTCCAAATCTTGGCTCTGTTTGGTGAGGCGTTCCACATCGGCGGCCAGAGTTTGGACTTGTCTTTCGAGCGTCCTCATGCATGGTTCATCTCCTTGAATGTTGTTGGTGGTCATCATCGAGCGAGTGAGTACCATGCGACTCTTTGTCCGGGAAGCGATAGCACGACTTTACAAGTCGCTAAAGTTCTTACAAACAACGCCAACTGATGATGCCGAAAATCGTCAGTAGTCACACGGTCCTCACGTGTTCCCGATAAAGGACTTGCACAACACAAAAGCTGAAGACCTTAAAAGGAGTACCGGTGTGGTACCAGCCAAATACCCTCCGATGGTCAAGTTAGAGGAATCTCTTGTTCGCAACTCTAGAATGCCAGAGCTAGGATGAATAATGCGTACCTTGATTTATGAGGATTTTTGGGTATTTATAGTAGTGTAGGGTTAACATCCGTGCCTTAGCCAAGAAATTCTTTCCTTCTAAGAGAGAACCTCTTGGACGTATCTCCTAGAGTTCTTTTCCTTGTAGGAGTTTTCTTGATTAGGGTTAAGCGTGCAGTGCAAGATGTCTCCTTGTACACGTATGCGTGGAGATCAAGTAAAGCCGTGTCAGACCTGACGGAGGTTCATACATTCCCTTCTACTTATTGCCTTCAGCTTATCCTCTTCAGCTTACTGTCTTCAGCTTACTGTGTCTAAAATGTAGCTGTTAGGTATGGAGGGGAGTTGTAGACTTTACAACAAGATCGTCTCTCATGAGTGAAGCTGACGATCTTGTTATGTCCATCGCCTTTAGTTCCGTCATGGGTTAATTACAAAATTATCCTTAGCAATAATAACTTTTTCTTTTTTTTCAAAATAAAAAATAGTAGGTCTCGGATTTATATCTATTATTTGATTGATGTTTCTAAATACAGTTTTTAAAAATTTGTTTTCAAATTTTACTGTTAAAAATAACTGAAGGGTGTTTTTAGGATAAAAAAATTATTTTTAATAACGTTGTTGTAAATAAATTAAAAACAATAAACTTAAGAGATTTGCATATGCTATTATCAAAAAGAGAGAGCACAAATAGGTGTGGAGAGATTTGCATATGCTATTATCAAAAAGAGAGAGCACAAATAGGTGTGGAGTGTGTGGTGCACCGTTAGTGTCTTTTATTTTGTGTCTTTACCTTTTATTTGTATCTACCACCTAATTTTTGTCACAAATAATTTTTTTCTTAAAAATATAAAATAGTTTTCCATAATGACTTGTAAGTTTTGGAATTTGTAGACTGGGGTTCCAGAGTAATATCTAAAAATATTCTAGAGCTATCATTGAGAATACAGTGACACAGAAACTCTAGGAGAACAATGGTCATTATTGGGGAAGCTACTAGGACATCTATGAGGTTAGGATTCTATATTAACTATTAAGGTGCATCTCCTGAGCATATTGGAGATCATGTGTTCCTGTGAACACATTTGCACCAAAACCAGCTGCAATCAATCTTTGTTTTGCTTGCAATCTCCAATACTTGCATACAATACTCAGGATATAAACAAAATATTAAAAGAAAAAAAAAATTCTAAAAGTTTACCCAATTTCCAAAATAGAAAGGAAAAGGCAAGGCGAAGGTTATCCCACAAGAAAGGAGGGATTTCAGGTCGGACAGATACAACAGCAATAGGCCTGCGCGGGATTTTTCCAGCAGGCCGGTCACATACCCCCACAAGTGGTTAACACCGTCTTCGGGGAGCCAAAGAATCGTTGGAGAAAATAAGGCATGAGCCTTTTTTCAAATGGCCAAATAAAATGGCAGGGGACCTTTTGAGACGCAACCAAAATCTCTATTGCCATTATCACCAGGAGAGAGGTCATACCACCGAGGATTGTCGCACTTTGTGGAATCATTTGGAACAATTGGTTAAGGAGGGAAAGCTGAAGCAAGCTTCGTACCAACCCAATGGGCGAGGAAACCAATCAGAGGGGCAAACCACGACGGTCCTTCATCGAGACCTCCTCTAGTACTATCAATGTCATTTTTGCAAACACCTAGTAGACTGACTCGGCCTCCTTTCGCAGTAATGTCAAGTGGCTCGAACATTGGCCGAAGAGTCACGGATCAGCCAAGAGGATTAGGCAAGTATCCCGCGGCCTAAGTTTCGAAGAGGACAAGATGGGGACCATCCAGCCTCATGATGATGCCTTAGTGGTAACCCTCGAATAGGGAACTATGATGTAAAGAGGGTAATGGTTGATCAAGGCAAAGGGCGCATATATCATGTACCCCGACCTATTTGTGAGGCTTGAAATTAAGAATTGAAGATCTTATGCCATATGACTCACCTTTGATAAGCTTCAAGGGAGAGCCGTCGTTCCGAAGGGACAAATTAGGATCGCCCGTGCAATCGTGTCCGAGGTGGTAGACGTAGATTTCATCGTGGTCGATGCTTATTCTCCTTATACGGCTATTGTGGTGAGACCTTGGCTGCATGCGTTAGGGGCTGTTTCCTCAACCTTGCATGTCAAAGTCAACTTTCATTCTGGAGACCAGGTGGTGGAGTTACTTGGGAGTCCCGTGGCTCGACAAGGTGTCACGGCCGGCACTCGCATCGACTGCAACCGTACTCCTCGGCCTCGGCTAACTGAGAAGCGTAGCAATCAAAGTCTCTTGCCACAGCCGAGGTAGATGAAGCGGTATGTGAAGAATTGGAGAAAATTCTCATAGACAATGATCCTGAGAAGTTCTTCCAGGTTGGAGTTCAATTGCCGCAGGAAGAGAAGACAGAGCTGATTTTATTTTTAAAGAAGAATATGGATGTATTTGCTTGGAACGCGTATGAAGCCCTTGGGGTTGATCCGAACTTCATATGTCATCATTTAAAGGTCAATCCAACTGTAGTACTGAGGAGGCAACCACCTCGGAGGTCCTCCAAAGAATATTCCGAAGCCGTAAAAGAGGAAGTGCTCAAACTCAAAAAGGCAGGTGCTATCAAAGAAGTGTTTTATCCTGAATGGTTAACCCATACGGTGGTGGTGAAAAAGAAAAATGGGAAGTGGAGAGTTTGTGTAGACTTCACAGATTTAAACAAAGCTTGCCCGAAGGACTCATTCCCAATGCCTCGGATTGATCAATTGGTTGACGCTACTGTTGGACATCCTCGGATGAGTTTTCGATGCTTTCCAAGGTTACCACCGTATACCCTTAGCCGTTGAGGACTGTGAGAAGATCGCATTCGTCACTCCTACAGAAATTATCATTATAAGGTAATGCCCTTGGTTTGAAAAACGCAGGCTACCTACCAAAGGATGATGACGAGAATGTTCGAGGCCCAAATTAGGAAAAACTATTGAGGTATACGTGGATGATATGGTGGTAAAGAGTAAAGAAGTTTCTCGCACATCCGGAAGATCCGAGCAACACTTTTCGAAGCCAAGAGAGTATAAATTGCGGCTCAACGCCTCTAAATGCTCTTTTGGTGTGGGATCGGCAAGTTTCTAGGATATATGGTGACTCACCGGGGGATTGAAGTGAATCCCCGCTCGTGTTAAGGCAATAAACAATGCCTTACACCCACCTCGGAATCCTAAAGAAGTGCAAAGACTAACAGTATGACTACCGCTCTCAACCGATTTATATCTCGGTCCGCGGACATGCGTACCTTTCTTTCAATTATTGAATAAATGGAAGGGTTTTGAATGGACCGAGGAGTGCGCGGTGGCTTTCCAACAACTAAAGGAATATCTCTCGCGACCGCCGCTATGTCTCGATCGGAAGTTGATGAAATTTCGTTTGCATATATTGCGTTGGCTAACCATGCGCTTAGTTTGGTTCTTATCCGAGATGACAATAACATCCAGAGACCGGTTTATTATGTAAGCAAATCTCTCGCATGAGGCCGAGCCGAGTTATTTGCCACCGGAGAAAGCTATCTCGGCGGTGGTACATGCTACACGAAGACTTCCCCATTACTTCCAGCCTCATACGGTTGTTGTTCTTACACAACTCCTCTTAAATCAATTCTGCGAAGTGCATATTATATGGGAAGAATTGCCAAATGGGGAACCGTCCTAGAGCTTTCGATATCAAGTATATGCCTCACACTTATAAAGGACAGTGTCATCGCGGACCTTGAGGCGGAATTTGCTAAGCCTTCGTTAGAAGACTATCAAGAAGGCATGGGTAAAAGGCTCGTAGGCATGATTTCGTGTGAAGGGCCTCCATTATGGAAAGTCCATGTCGATGGAGCAAAGAAATCGAGATCGGGTATAGGGCTAGTCTTGATATCTCCGTAGGAATTACTTTTGAGAAATCTTTGAGACTAAGATGCCGGCCACCAACAACGAAGTAGTATGATGCCGGCTCGCAGGATGAACATGGTTCATAAAATGTGAGGAAAGACGGTGCAAATGTTCTCGATTCACCGTTGGTGGTAGGCCAGTGGAAGGGAAACTAGAAGTAAGGGATTCCAGAATCGTGAGAATACCTAACCCATGTCGCATATGCAGCCTAAATTTGAGTCTTTTTTACTATTACATGTATCCAAAGCATGTGGCAATACCCATGCCGACTCATTAGCCACGCTCGCAACGTCCTCGGCACAAAGTCTACCACGAGTTATCCTTGTTGAAGATCCGTTGAAACCCACCGGGACGGACGGTAACTCCACTCAAATTCTCCGCATTAGGATCGGGCCTAATTGGATGGATCAAATAGTAACATTTCTCGTAAATGACATCCTCGCTTGAAGAAAAGGCCGAAGCGTATAAAGTTCGGCAGAAAGCCACTCGTTTTTGGTTATCCGAGGACCGAAATTGTACAAACGTTCCTTTTCCGACCATATTTGTTATGTATACACCCCGAGGCAACGGAGCTACTTTTGGAAGAGTTACACGAAGGATTTGTGGAAGTCACACAGGGGGAAAGTCTTTAGCTCACGTAGCCCTTACTCGGGGCTATTGGTGGCCAAATATGCGAGAGAAGTGCAAGATTATGCAAAGAAGTGTGACCAATGTCAAAGGTTCGCTCCAAATATACATCAACCTGTGGAGTCCCGAATCCTCTATCTAGCCCATGGCCTTTTGCTCAATGGGGCTTGGACATTGTTGGACCCTTCCCCAAAGCAACAGAAACAAACGGTGGCTTCTCGTGGGAACAGACATTTCACCAAATGGGTCAAGCCGAGCCATTATCAAATATCGCAGACATGGAAGCAAAAAAGTTTGTATGGAAGAATATCGTTACCAAGTGTTCGCATCCCTCATACTCTCATTTCGTATAACAGCTTACAATTTGATAGCAAAGCCTTTCGAAAATACCGCCGTGATCTCGGGCATTACGAATAGATATTCCACTCCGGCTTATCCCCAAGGAAATGGGCAAGCCGAGGCTGTCAACAAAGTAATAGTGAGCGGACTCAAAAAGAGGTTGGGTGACGCCAGGGGAGGTGGGTGGAAGAACTGCCACATGTCTTGTGGACGTATCGAACTACACCACGAAGATCCACAGGTGAAACACCCTTCGCCATGACTTATAGAGCCGAGGCAGTAATACCCTTAGAAACTGGGTTCCCAACCCTGAAGAAAAGCTCCTTTATTCCAGATAGCAATAATGATCTATTAATGAGAAACTTAGACTTAGTTGAGGAACGGCGAGAAAACGCCATGGTTCAACTAGCTTATTATCAACATAAGCTCAAGCAGGGGTATGATTCTCATGTGAAACTTCGACCTCTTGGACCGGGTGACTTAGTATTAAGGAAAGTTTTGGGCACGACGAAGAATCCTGCGTGGGGAAAATTGGGGCCCAACTGGGAAGGACCTTATCGTATTACTTCGGTCGCAGAATGGGGCCTACAATCTGGAAGATTTGGACGAACGTGTTGTACAACGTCCCTGGAATGTAAATAATCTACGAAGGTACTATTACTAAATAAAAGGCACTTCGGCCATTTTTTGTTGTAAACTACATTACATTCATTATCTTCGTTCGTCTAAGTATCAAGCTAAAGCTTGGTATGCCTGGATCCTCGGACCACATACCTCGTCTAAATTGATATTCATTACTAAGTGTTAAACAGAACCTAAGTTACGTCCGATCCTCGATCATCTACTTTGGGAAATTTAACATTTCAATTTATTCGTCTAAGTATCAAGCCGAAGCTTGGTATGCCCGGGATCCTCGGACCACATACCTCGTCTAAATTGATATTCATTACTAAGTGTTAAAATGTAACCTTGTTACGCCCGATCCTCGATCATCTACTTCGGGGAAAATTAACATTTCAATTTATTCGTCTAAGTATCAAGCCGAAGCTTGGTATGCCCGGATCCTCGACCACATACCTTGTCTAAATTGATATTCTTTACTAAGTGTTAAACGGAGAACCTAAGTTACGTCTGGTCCTCGGATCATCTACTTTGGGAAAATTAACATTTAAATTTATTCGTCTAAAGTATCAAGGCTGAAGCTTGGTATGCCTCGGATCCCCTGGACCACATACCTCGTCTAAATTGATATTCTTTACTAAGTGTTAAACAGAACCTAAGTTACGTTACGGTCCTCGGATCATCTACTTTGGGAAAATTAACATTTCAAATTTATTTATCTAAGTATCAGAAGTTTGAAGCTTGGTATGCCTGGATCCTCGGACCACATACCTCGTCTAAATTGATATTCTTTACTAAGTGTTGAACAGAACCTAAGTTACGTCTGATCCTCGGATCATCTACTTTGGAAAAATTAACATTTCAATTTATTCGTCTAAGTATCAAGCTGAAGCTTGGTATGCCTGGATCCTCGGACCACATACCTCGTCTAAATTGATATTCTTTACTAAGTGTTAAACAGAACCTAAGTTACGTCTGGTCCTCGGATCATCTACTTTGGGAAAATTAACATTTCAAATTTATTTATCTAAGTATCAAGCTGAAGCTTGGTATGCCTGGATCCTCGGACCACATACCTCGTCTAAATTGATATTCTTTACTAAGTGTTAAACAGAACCTAAGTTACGTCTGATCCTCGGATCATCTACTTTGGAAAAATTAACATTTCAATTTATTCGTCTAAGTATCAAGCTGAAGCTTGGTATGCCTGGATCCTCGGACCACATACCTCGTCTAAATTGATAATCTTTACTAAGTGTTAAACAGAACCTAAGTTAAGTCTGGTCCTCGGATCATCTACTTTGGGAAAATTAACATTTCAAATTTATTTATCTAAGTATCAAGATGAAGCTTGGTATGCATGGATCCTCGGACCACATACCTCGACTAAATTAATATTCTTTACCAAGTGTTAAACAAAACCTAAGTTAGGCCTGGACCTCGGATCATTTACTTGGGAAAAATTAACACTTCTTTTCTTTTTGTCAAAAACATCAGATCTTTGCATGTCTAAATCAAAAGACTATATGCCTTATTTTTACATAGTTCAACTAGAGATCCAAAATGAAGAACCAAATACTTAAATGCATCACTTAATGCAGTTCCCGGCATAATTAAACCTTCCTGGATTATCAATTTCAATTCAAGTTGTTACTATTAACTTTGGTAAAGAACAAAAAGATGGTATTTATGGAATGATATGATCAAGACAAAGCAAAAAAGTAAGAATCATCTAAACAAGTAAAAAAAAAAACATTCGTGCTTATATTAGATTCCAAATAGTACTTTTTCAATCACACTTAGAAATTACACTTAGAGATAAAAAAATAAAAAATAAAAATAGAGAAAGGCAGCAAGCATTCATTGTTTCAGCTTGATCTTCAGAGGGCCTTTGGGGTCTTTAGGAGATGGAAGCTGAACCGAGGACTCAACGGCAATTCCTTTGCCTTTGGGATCATCTATCAAGGTTATTGGATTAGCTTGATCACCCAACTCATCCTTCGAAGATTCCTGAAGGTCACTTGAGGGCTGTACGTCTTCAAGCGCCTTTTCTTGTACTGGATCAACTTGCTTAGGAGCATCTTCAGGAAGAGTTGAATCTCCAGCCAAATCACCCCCCTTATCCTCAGATGATCCCTGGGCAGCTTCTTGGGCAGCTTCAAGAATGGTAGAAGCTCGAATTGCCGGAGGATAGTAGACACTCTCTGCTTTCCAAAGAATGGAAGAGGCATCAACCCCAGCTTGGGAAAGTGCCTCATTCCACACTTGGAGGTAGTAATGCCTACATACCTCGGGAACTTGAGCCTTGAAAGTTTCGGTGACCTCCTTCACACCTATATCATAACCGTCTTGTTCGGGTTGGTCCCTTGAGATCTCGGCCTCTTCTTTTGCTTAATCAGCCTTTTTCTTCTCCTCAAGGGCTTCCTCTTTGCCCTTGATGGCCTCCTCTTTGGCCATCTTAGACTCGTTCAGATCTTTCTTAAGATCCTCAACGAGCCTTCGTGCTGCTGAGAAGTTATCCTCGGCTTGACGAAGCATTAGGCACTGATCCTCGGCCTGTTTAGTCGTTGTTTTCAGATCAGCCTCTAAGCCCGCCTTATCACTCTCGGCCTTAGCCAATTTTGCTGTGACCTCCTGCAGCTTCTTCTTGTGAAGGTCCGAGATCTTTTGGGCGGTTTCACGCCTGGATTCCTCGGCCCTCAGAGACTTGTAGGAACTGATGGCAATCTCTTCTGCCCTATGGGCAGATTGAACGGCCTACGAACAAAACATATGAAACTTAGACATACATATATACATAGGAAATAAAAACAAAAGCCAAAGTTTTAGAGAAAGAAAACTCACCATTGCGAGCTCCTTCTTCAAAGTCATGAAGACGGTGTGGTCCCTTTTCTTTCTAAGCTCAACCATATCCTCGGGGAGTAACAGCGCCTGCTCCAATGCATCTGCGACGCATGCAGCTGTCCCTTCATCGGAATTTCTAATGGACGCATCCACGGTAATGACCTCGTCGTCCATAGACATGTCAGGAAGCCATACAGGGGCGCGCACGGCCACCTGTTGGTCGATTCTTCTTTCCGACCTAGTCTGCATGGTGCGGGCCTGCTTTCCACCCTTTTCCACCTCGGGCTCTTTGGAAACAGAGCCCTTTCCTACCTCCACCACTTCCTTCCCTTTCGGTTAATCCCTTTTTCTTTTGAGATCAGCTATGTTGGTGCGTTGAGTTTGGGAGGATGGGGGAGGAGGAGGAAGCCTAGTTTCAGGGCCTTTGTTAGCACCCTTTTCTTGAGTCCGAGGGCGCACCTCTTTTGAAGGTTCTTGAACTCTAGGGCCCTTGTCAGCGCCCTCAAGGACATCTTTTAGGCTGGGCTTAGTCTTTCGTTGAATGCCCATATTGTCAAGTTCTTCAGTAGTAGCCTTTGAGATTTGGGTAGAAGTGCCGATGATGGAAGTTGAATCTTCAGGAGAGTAGGGTTGATTAAAAACCTCAAACTCGTCCTCGGAATCTGATACCTCAACTATTCCTTCTTCTTCTTCCTTTACAGTAGAAGACGCAGCTTCACCAGAGGTTAATTTTGTGGAGAAAGGAACTGTGGGAATCCCAACTGGAACGAATTGTGGTGGTTGGATTGGTTGGGTGACCAAAGTACCTTGAGGAATGGTAGTCCCCTCCGGTAGCAAGAAACCCTCAACGGCAACGCTAATCCGAGGAAGACGAGGATCGTGGGCTTTAATCATGCACTTCGGCGCCTGAAAAGCTTTAGATATGGGAGTGTAGCCGAGGATCAGATGAGCCGCACGGAGTTGACCGTCGGTATGCACGAAGATCTTGGCTTGTAGGATCCTATCCAACCGCCCGAAATCAACAAGGTTAGGGTGACGATCCGCTGCGTGTGGATCTGCAGAGTTATCCAAGTAAAAGTGGGTAAGAATAAGTAGAAAGACAAAAGATAATAGTATGTAAAAGAAACTTCACCTGGAGTCCCTTCCCTTGTCGGACAGGGGAGGCCGTCGTGCCAATTTCCTGATACGATCAGGAAGTCATTTTTTAGGCCCTTATTTGATTCAGGCAGACATTGAATTAGCCTAACTTCTGGGTATCTAGACTTTAGGTAATATTCGTCTTTTTTGCTTAGGTAATGGAGGTTATAAACCCAGTTCACGTCGTGGTGAGTGAGCCCTAGGTTCATCTTCTCATTTAAAGCATCTATGGAACCTAGGATCCTAAAGACATTTGGGGCGCACTGGGTGGGAGCCAATCTAAAGGCCCTAAGATAATCCCTAGTCACAATTCCCATGGGGATTTTCATTCCCCCTTCGATGAACGCAATCATCGGGATTACAACTTCCCCCGTTTTTCTTTTTGTATAATACTCTTCCTCGTTACAGTACCTAATGGATACATCCGAGGGAATTTTATACTTAACCTTAAACTGCTCTATTTTTTCGTTTGAATCCACCAGGGACGCAAATCTACCAGGGACTCAAATCTACCCATTCTTTTTGAAAAAAGGGGGTGTGAAGAAAACTAACTACGCCGAGGATGAAAGATACAGTGAAAAAGAGAAGATGGGAAGGAAAAGAAACAAAAGAAACAAAAAGCTGATAAGGAGGGGAAAGAGTATTGAAGAACTTACTTTTAAAAAAGAAGAAAGCACGGTCACCTCGGACAGGGTACTTGATAGACAGAGAGAGAGTACGGGGAGATGGAAAGTGTGGCAGGTACGTTATGAGGTTTTTGTAGTGTGAAGAATTTTGAAGAAAATTAGTATTTATATGTCAAAAGGTGTTTTGAAGCGGGCGAATTCCCGCCTCAACACAGGAATCGCTCTTGACCGTTGGATATGTGTCATATCAATGAAACGTGGGGGACATAGAAGCGCCAATAATTAATTCGGGGGCATTTCGCATGCCGAAGCATCGGAAACACGCGATGGGTAATTCAGAAGTTATTTCCATCAGCAGTATTCCAGGATTCTGCAGGGTAAAAAGGTCTTTTAAATCGAGATCCTATTTTCCTCCCGAGGTGAAAAAAATAAAGAATCTCGAGGGGCTATTGTAGGGGTATTGGGCCCAGTAATTTATGAAGGACGGCCCAAAGAAGTCTTTTGGGCTAGAAACCCAAATCCGAAAACATCAAAATGATCGTGGAATATTTAAATGTCCCAAAACGTCCGAGGAGTAGATTTGTCCTCGGAATGTTAAGCCGAGGACATAGGAAGAGAAATTTAGTGTCCCCGAGTTAGGTTATAAAGAGTCCTACAACTATGGGGATACACAGTATACGTGGAGGACAATAGAAAGAGCGGTGGAATGTCTAAAATAAAGCTGCTACCACCGCCCATATATTAAAAGCTCTGTAATTGATATGCTGACTGTATAGATGGAAGGATGGGACCTGAGCATAGGGCTTGGAACTTGGTCCCTAATCCCAGCGGGCTTTAGGGAAGAATGGATGGGACAAGTATCCGAAAATCAGGATTGCAACCAGAAAGTGGAAGATGATGAAGAGAAGGAAAAGAATATAAATAGAGGGGAAGGCATACGAAGAAGGGGGAGGCTTTTTTAGAAAGAAAAAGTGTATGATAATCAATATTTGTATCCAAACTTGAGAAATACTATTATAAACTATTCTCGGAAACAGTCCGAGGAGGAATTCTCAGTCTTACTCTTTGCAAACGATTCTTTGTTTTGTTCCGTTGGGCCCAAAGCCCATTCTTTTTGTAATTGTCTAAGCCATCCTTGAAATCTAGATTACAAACCCATCCTCTACAAATTCATTGTGAAGAAAGGCCTTTCAAGCCCATTTCCTCCCAGTCGTGGTTTGGGAATTTGAATTGTGTCCTTACAATATATATAAGTATAAAAAATAACGGTAAACTTGAAACGGTACACCAGTATTGACCGGTACCGAAATATATCGTTCTACTGGTCAAATCAGTACAGCTTCCAATACAAGATTGAGTTCCTTGTTTATAACTTATAATAAACATGTCGTATTGGAATACATGGAGAGCACATAATCATACTAAGAAAAGGCATTAGATTCTCCAAAAAAAAAAAAAGGCATTGAATGATGAAACTTACGTATAACTTGACTCATAAAAAAAATACCTATATTGCTCCCCCCCCCCCCCCCCCCCCCCGGCCCCCCAAAAAAAAAACAATAAAATACCAATAAAAAAGAAAACTACTGTTAAAAAACACAAAAAAAAAAAAAAGGATTTTTAAGGATTATGAAGAGATATTTTGGAATAAGCAATGTTACAAATACAACAATTTTCATTACAAATTTCAAGACTGTTGAGTTGGTATGATATTAATTTTCATATGAAAACACTACTTTATTATCTACTATTAAAAAATTTCTACCTCAAACAGTTGTGAAACTTATTGTATTTCTAAATTTATAATTTTAAAACAAATTGAATAATTCCACATGATGATATGTAGAAGGAAAAACGAAAATGTCAATAAGAAAGGTGAAAACAAAAGTTAGTAGTTATTTGCCTACCCTAATCCCTCTCTTGTCCTTGAGTTGTCCCATTAAATATTCCTAATCTTTAGATAAGTAATGGAGAAATAAGGAAAAAAATTTAGGTATATCGGGAGGACTACTAAAGTGATCTTTTCAACCAATGAAATGATATCACTTATGTAGGTGTGTGAGTTAGCTTCTTAATCAACACAAGAAAAGAAATCACTAGGTGATGTCACATTTGCATTAATAGAAAATTTTATTGGTTGAGAGAATCACTTTAGTAGTCCTCCAATAGACCTAATAATTTCTTAATAAGAGGCATTCAATTTTTATTTTTATTTTTTTAAGACCAAGAGATACCTAGTGCTAGGCGTAATACACATTTTACTATATTAATTTTACAAATTCATGTGTCATTAATCACAAAAACACAATTCAAATATTTATTTATGAGGTGGTGTGAGAGACCGCTCCCTCAACCCAACTTTTAGAAATTGGTTTGGGATAATCCATGTGAATGGGTAGAGTTGTGTTAGTACCTCTCAAGAGACAATGAAAGTTCTACTGATATTATTATCCCTCTTAGGTCAATGTTTTTATAATAGAGCCGTCATTTATTTAATTAATTAAATAAATAAACTAAAAGAATTGAAAAGTACATCTCTTTATTGATGAATTAGAATTGAAATTGTACATTTCTTGGAAATAACTAGAAAATACATGGCTTTTGTCCTAAATACAATCTAAGAAAAGTACATAGCTTTGATTCCTAATTATAATCTAAAAATTAAAAATTACAAGGAAAAGATAATCTACTAAATGTTAGGCACCCATCCTGCCTAGTAAAACCAGTTTTTTAGACTTCAGTGACCAATGATCATTTCACATCATTCATACGGTTTATATTATTTAAGAACATGTGATTGAAAAGTTGAAACATGCATTTAAGAGCATGATGAAACCCTATTCTAGGCATGCAAAGAATGTTGAAAAGATTGAAATTGAAAGCGTGGTGAATATGTTTTTAATGTGGTAAATCATAATATAAGAGCATATGAGTATGTTATTTGAATTGAAAAATCCTAAAATAAGCAAAAGACTAAGAACAGCCTAGATCTAAAATACTAGCATTCTTAATAGAAAAACTAAGAACATGTGAAGAACTAGAAATAAAAGCATGCTTAAATCTAAGAACTTTGACACAATTAATAGAAAAAAGGTTTAGAAACCTTATTTGCATGCACCAACAGTTCTAAGCACTCCAAGCAAGAAAACTTCTCTAGAAGGGTATTCGTTAATAGGAAGTTGATATCGTTTATAGGATGTTGATAGCTTGAGACTAAGAGGACCAAACTACCCCTTCTCGTAAGTTAAGACCAAGATGACCAAAACACCAAAGGAACCTTCCAACTACTAATGAGAGAGAGAGAGAGAGAATAGCTAAAGTGAGAGAGAGAGAAAGGGCTCTAAAATATCTCATTTAAAAGTTTGGTAATTTGTCCTAAAGATACATTATGGAAGTTTATGAGTGTGTGTGTGCCTGTGTGTGGGGGGGGGGGGGGGGACATTCCCCTATTTCTTTTAGGCAAAAACCACATTTTCACCCGATTTTCCTACATTTTCACGCGATTCCCACTTTGGTTCTTAACTTTTATTTCCACCGCTTTTAGTCCCTATTCTGGAAAACACATCTTATTTTTGTCCCTGCCGTTACATCAAAGATGAAAAATGCACACGTGGCAAACGAACTGCACGCTTGAGCTGACATGGCCATTAAAATAATAATAAAAAATGCCACGTCGACATCTAAATTAAAAAAATTTATTAATTTTAACTAAATAAAAAAATTAAAAATAGAATTAAAAACAAAAAAATCACGTGAATTGAGATCTAAGTGTGTCTTGAACAAGAACACAAACCCATATACAAGATCACAAGCCCAGAAATTAAAAAAAAAAAAAAAAAATCAGAATCAAAATAAACCAAAACCAAAACTCTAGATCCTCAGATCTTCCTCCGCTCAAAAACTCAAACCCTATATCCTCAATCCTCAAATGGTTCTCATCTCTCACCGTCCACCAGCGCCAAGCTCACATCACCGCCGTCGATTCTAGGTTCGTCCAAGTCCTCGTCGACATGCTCGGCAAGGTCCGAACCCACGGCCATGGTTGCTTCATAGTCCTCCCTGATATTCCTTCCCGTGACGACCTCCCCAGCTTCTGCTTCAAGAAGTTGCGTGGCCTTCTCTCTGGCGTCGCCGAGTCGAACCGCTCCGAGAGACTCGTCTCTGAGCTGGGTTTTGATTTACTTGTTTTTTTTTTTTTTTTAATTTCAGGGTTTGTGATCTCTCTCTCTCTCTCAATTGAATCACCATGGCCATAATTCCCAACTCATCCGCCATTTACTACCACTGCCACCTTGCCACACTACCACTGCCAGTTGTCTTTGATTTTGGGTTTTGTGTTCTAATGAGTCATGGTGATGAGGGAAAGGATGGGTTTGCTGGGATTTTTATTGAGTTGGTTTGTTGTTTGGCTTGGGTTATCTGGCATATGGGGTTAATATTTGGTGAGGGGAAGGTGCTCATGAAGGATGGATTTTTGTTAAGTGGGTGTTCCAGCTGATGGGTTTGATTCAACAAGTTTGCTTTGATGGTTTGGTTGAGATTGATGAGATTACTGCAACTGATGATTCAAACCGAGTTGCTTTGATAATTCAATTTGCTTTGTTTCGATAATTTTTTATTCAAAATTAATTTTCTGGGGAAATTGATTTGTTGTTGGTGGATGGGTTTGATTCAACGAGTTTGCTTTGATGGTTTGGTTCAGTTTGATGGATTTTTTTATTTATTTAAAATTTCTGGGTTTGTGTTCTTATTATTCTTATTCGAGACACATTTAGATCTCAATTAATGTGATTTTTGGTTTTTAATTCTATTTTTAATTTTTTTTATTTAGTTAAAATTAATAATTAATTTTTTTAAATTTAGATGCTAATGTGGAATTTATTATTATTATTTTAATGGCCACGTCAGCTCAATAGTGCACTCCGTTTACCACGTGTGCATTTTCCACCTTTGATGTAACGGCAAGGACAAAAACGAAACGCGTTTTCCAGAATAAGGACTAAAAGCGGTGGCAATTAAAGTTAAGGACCAAAGTGAAAATCGCATGAAAATATGGAACGAAAATGTGATTTTCGCCTTTCTTTTATGGAATAGAAGATAAGCTTGTGCAGTCGTGTCCATGAAAACAAAGATAAGCAGTTAGGAACTTCTTACAAAACCTGATAGTTCATCAAATCCACGTATAGATGACATCTCAAAGGTTCTTACTTCTTAAGTTCTTTCTTCATGACATTCAAGTGAGCAAGCTGCCATATGGTGGTTATAGCACCTCTCGCTTCTTAGAAGTAAGATTTTAGGCAACCTATAGAAATGTGATAAATTTAACTATCAGCACGGTTTGTAGAGACGCTGTTGACAAAATTCGTAATAGTACACCTCCTATAATCAGTGCTTTCAAGCTTATTTTCCACTTTACAACCTTCAAGTTCACTTCTGACGCAATTGTATGGCAGACCATGAAGATTATAAAAGTGAGAGGGATGACGAAAGCCGATGGGAAGTGCAGAAGAATGGAGATAAGGGGGCATAAGGTCATTAGCGCACACTTCAAACATGATAAACTCCATCGTCATCATCATAAGATATCTCATCTGTATGTTAGCCATTTGTTTTCTCCAACCCTATACGTTTCCTAATTTGTATGATAAATACATAGTAACAACTTATCAAAAATAAACCCTCTGGCCTTTCATCACAATTAAATGGGTTCACCCCATTGAATAAAGTTATTTTAAATTTATATTGATTTAAGAGAAGGACTAGACTAAAACAAACGGGAATCTTAAAAATAATGAAGGCATTTGAGACCAATATAAGTGCATCCATACATACATCGACAATGCAAAACGAAAATGTCAAAGAAAGAAGATGTAGAAAAAATCCAATCAAACTAAGCTACATATCAAATCCCCTTTGAGCAGTCCTAAGTCCTAACTAACAAAAAAAGTGTCACAACTCACAAGGTAGTCAAAGTCCTGTGGCAGTCATATGAAAGCTTACATGGGAAGCTTTAATTCGACACAAGACCAGATTCAAATTACAAATTAGTAATAATTAAATCTCGTTAAAAATTCATAATTAAACAATCTGCTATCTATGGTGGCAATTTTGTGGGTTTGGTCTTGGCCGAGTATTGTCTGTGGCAACTGCGATGGCAATATTGTGGGTGTGAGCTTCATCATGGGATCGTTAGCGCGAGAAATAGTTAACAACAGTGGTGGTGGTGGTGGTGGCAGAGGAAATGGGGTGGTTGATGTCATCGGAGTGAGAAGGTTACCATTGGAAAGAGGTGTGAGAAGCTCTGTCAATGAATCAGCTGACTTGGAGTTGAGTTGGATTCTTTTTTGATGTGGTGAATTTTGTTAGTCCAATTAAGCCACACTGCAGGAATTGTATATATTGTATGTGATATAGCTCCCTGAAAAGATTTAAGGAGTTACCATCAAAAGGGTCTTTAAAGTCTCAAATCTCCGAAAATTATATCTTGCACCCGGCATATATGCCGGGTGCAGGATATACCACCTCCTCAAATCTCAATATTGAAACCTGCTATCAACACCATTAATAAAACAAATTTGCAAAATAGCAGCCCTACCACCCCTAGCATAAGAGGTGCAGTATAAACCATGAAGAGTCCAAAAACACAAATCCCCAATTATTATCTCCATAAGCATTCTGAAACTAACATATGTCATCAACTTCCCATTTATTCTCATTGTTGATATTGGTAGATTGTGTTTGTAATTTACCTGACTTAAATACAGTTTGGCCCTTCAGTTGGCAGAATTTTGCCCCTTTGAAAGTGAAGCTATGCCAGCCTTAGCATGTGAGCTTTCCCAATTTATCCCATCAAAATTCTTAATCTCAACATGGGTTAGTGTTCCAGGATCAACACACCTGAATGTAATTGCAACTCCATCTGGGTTTGAACGTGGATAATAAAATGAAGTAATGCCACAAACTTTACAAAATGTGTGTTTTGCTGTATGAGTGCCAAAGGTGTAGGTCGTAAGGAACTGTTCGGAATCTCCCAGAAGCTCAAACCTTTCAGCAGGGACAATGAAGTGGGTGTTAGCCCTCATGAAACAGTCAGAACAGTTGCAATCCCAAGCTACAATGCTAGTGGGAGCTTGGACACGCCATCTGACTTTCCTGCAGTGGCACCCGCCATTATGCACTACTGTCTCAGAATCCATTCCCAATGATTCTAGTTTTTCAGGTGTTACAGAAAGATGACTGTTTAGTACCTGTCAATAAGGAACGCAATTTAATTTCAGATTTCTTGAAAATGGAATCAGTTTATGTTCAGAAATATTGCATAGTGCAGAATTTCTGATAGGATTGGTTTTGATGTCCTATTGACGATTTTTTTTAACATTAGAAATAGAATAGTAAGCATAGTGTCTTAATATTCATTACATGGATTGATAGAGTCTGTAATGGTTCAATAAGCAGATTTGGAAGAGTTATAATTGCCTAGGCTGAAAATTTTGAGAAAGCAGAAAAGGAGAAAATTAGAGAAAAAGTTGAGTAGAACATATATCACACTAAGTATTTCATAATATTTCAGATGCTGATATCATTAATAATAGAAAATTAATTAAAAGGGCATAGCATTGTCCTATGAATAATTGCTACATTGTGTTTGCTTCAATGTTACCTAATATGGAAGCTAGAAGTCCATAATAAAAAATGCGGGCATCAATAGAAATTAAGCATCATTATGATTGATGGTATGCAGCAATTTGGATTTCCTTTGACTGAAAGTAAAATTTTTCCAATTCTAAAGGATTTACCTTTTGTATAACTGCCAACATTATAAAGATGGATTTCAAACTTCAAGGGCTTTATAGATCTTAAGGGAGCCAAATGGTGCATTTCAATTGGCAAATACATTTCCAATATGACATTTGCTTCACGATACCCTTCAACATGAGCATTCCATTGGGCAAATGCTTATGAATGTCTAAATTCCCACAAAACCACTACATTCTCATGGCTTGAGAAAGTTCACTTTTTGGTAAAATGACTACAATCCCAAAATTTTATTTACATTTTTAAGATGTTGCTATTGGTGTTCTGAAGCAAATTATAATATCTGCAGTTTTATATTGACTACATGGGGAGCAAATTTATAGGCGTATTACATAAGACCATCCTGTACATCTTAACTGGTATTAATATAAAATATAAATTTGCATTGTTTTAATTTTCTATATATGAAATCAGAAGACATTTATAACTTGGTATTTATTGATTATAGAGGGTTTTAAAAGGTTTATAATTATGTGGAACTTTCTACTCTATTTTGCGTCTACCTAACCCGAAACTTTCTAAAAAGTAAAAACTACCATGTTTATTCAGCACTAATTTGTGAAAGTTACTAGTTAAACCAGGTGATGTTGTACAGGTGTAGCTCTGTGAATGAAAATAACCAGCAGTTTCTACAACTCAATAAGATTCCATACTCTGCAACTTGTAAAGCCAGAACCCTCAGATCCTTCTATAAGTAGTAGAACAATAAAAATCTAACCCATGTTGCAGCCATTTTCACTTGATTCAACCACAAGTCATTAAATTGAGAAGCTAAATAAGTTTTGATAGTTCGTTAATTGGGGGATTTGAACTCTGGATAATAGTTGAGCTATAAGGCTTTTAGCAAATTGAGACCCTAAATAAGTGAAGATGCCAAATTGTTCAGGAAACAAATTGATAGAATCCAGATACTAAACATGGACTCGGATCAAAACACAACATGGGTTATTTTTCCAGAAACATAGATTTAACATTTGTGACAACTTCCCAATTTTTGATGATGCAAATAAGCATGCTTCTAAAGCAGATTCATACCTGTTAGTCCACAGTGACTCAGTGACAGATACAAATAATTGGTGACCTTATCAACTCAAGAATTCAGGCAAAGATCCAGTTAATATTCCCCTAATTTTAAATATAAAAAGACGAACTTTGAATTAATATAAGCTCATCAATCCAACAAATTAAAAATCTTCCTAGGTAGATTATCTAGCATATGCTATTTAACAAAGTTCTTTACATTGACTAACATCAATCTCAAATTCACAGCACAAAATGTTTAGACTTAAGATGAAAAGATAAAGGGTCCCTCAGAAAAGATAAGAAAAGACTTACCTGACAGGAAGTCTCACTCAAATCCAATAAAAACAAAAACCCAGCACTCTCAGGAGTCAGATCAGACCACGCTTATGGTTATGGATTAAAATTTAAACCACAAATGGGCAGTAGCTATTTGACGATGGCTAAAAAGGTCAACGACAGTATAAAATTACAAAACGGGCCAGCCATTTTGCCCGAGTAGGTGACTGTTGAGTGGTCACCTTTTTTTTTTTTTTTTTGGCTGAATGAGGGTCACTTATTTATTTATGAATTCTTGGGTATTTTGATAATAATTAAGGGCTTGTTTGGTAGTTACAACATCTTTTTTTTTTTCTTTTTTCTTTTTTCAAAAGCAAAAATAGTGGGTTTATATCTATTGTTTAGTTGATATTTTCTAAATACAAATTTCAGAAATCTATTTTAGAATTTTATTATTGAAAATAGTTAAGGGGTGTTTTCAAGATAAAAAAAAAATTGTTTTTAATAACATTGTTGTAAATAAATTGAAAACAATAGACTTTAGAGATTTGCATATGCTATTTTCAAGAAGAGAGAGCACAAATAGGTGTGGAGTGTGGTGTACCATTGGTGTCTTTTATATTTATTTTTTACTTTTTATTAGGATTGTAAATGAATCAAGCCGATTATGAACAACTTGGGCTCGGCTCGATAAAAACTTGTTCATGTTTGTTTGTTTATAAATAAACCAAACTTGAGCCTTAATTTTACACTCGTTTGATGAACAGGCCAAGCCCAAGAAAAAAAATTTGTTCACGAACAAGCTCGTGAGCTATTAGACTTGATACACAACAATTCAAGCATATGCTCATTACACATATTTTAATAATGACATGACCAACATAAGACCATTACCTATATTATCTTAATTTTTTCTTTCCCTTTAAACTGATCAAGAACCACTTTAGACTATAGTTACATTTAAAAATAAATAAAAAATTAAGTAGGCCACATATGATCCTTCTCTATCAATTATCTAAAGTAAAGTTATGAAACATTTTTGTATTTTCTCATTCATAATAGTTACAAACAGGCATTTTTCTAGCCCTTCACCATCTAACATGAATGTAAAAATTGTATTTTGAATAATTGCTGAAGCTGTAGACAAGAAATGATGAATTAATGAATTTAATTATGTAAATTATTAATCTGAATAATGGCTAATCATAAGTAAGACTAGATACATGATAAAATGAATATACTATTTTCTTTTTCTTTTTTCTTAATTTTAGAGATTTAAGCATTTAATAACGTAATTTTTTTAGATTTCAAGCTCAAAAACTTGATCTGAGCTCGAGTTTGAGCTTGATATTACATTTGAGCTTGACTTGACTAATTAATCAAGCCAAGCCAAGCCAAGCCAAGCCAAACTCAAGTTTTTTGGCTTTTCCACGAGCTCAAGCTCAAACACTTTTTTAGGCTTGTCATAAACTCAAGCCAAGCTCAAGCATTTGATTTTTCTTGACGAGTCAAGCTTGAACATGCACTACCCGATAAAGTTAGGCTTGTTTACAGCCCTACTTTTTATATGTATCTACCACCTAATTTTTGTCAAAAAAAAAAAAAAAATTCTTTAAAACATAAAATAGTCTTTTTTTTTTTTTTGAGAATCACATAAAATAGTCTTCCATAATGACTTGTAAGTTTTGGAATTTGTATACTAGGGTTCCAGAGTGATATCTAAACATATTCTAGAGCTATCATTTAGATTACAATGAGTCAATGACACAGACTCTAGGAGAACACAATGCTCATTGGGGAAGCTACTAGGACATCTGTGAGGCTAGGATTCTATATTAAGCTGCATCTCCGAAGCATATTGGAGATCACGTGTTCCTGTGAAGTCATCTACACCAAGACCAGCTGCAATCAATCTTTGTTTTGCTTGCAATCTCCAATACTTGCAAACAATACTCAGGATATAAACAAAATATTAAAAGAAAAAAAAAATTTTCCTAAAAGTTTACCCAATTTCAAAATAGAAATTTCTAAAAGTTTACCAAGTCTCCTCTACAAATAGGAAAGTTTTGTTCTAGTTCATATTTGCCTTTGACAACCAAAATTTTTATTGTAAAGCTTCAATTTGCCTTTGCCGCATCAAGAGTTTGGGGTGCATGGAAAATCACAAAACCAGATTAATCAATGACAACATATAACTAAAGAGAGGTACTACGTCCACAACATTTTTACAACAATTTTACAACAAATCATAAATGGTTAGTTGTTATAGGTTCAAATTTGAATCTAACACTAAGATTACTTTTTTGTCCCAACAATAACAACCAGTAACAACTTGCCACTTAGGATTTGTTGTAAAAATGTTGTGGACATATCATTTCTCTATAACTAAATTGTTCTTTTACGGACACAATAAAGTTTCGTAATATTTTCACAACAACCTACCTAAATGTCAATCTATTCTAGGTTTAAATAAAGTAAAATAAATTATATTAAGCCCTATCACAACTCAAAACAGTACATAAGTATTGTGTTGTGAGAATTTTTTATTTTATTTTATTTATATCCTTACAAATTCTCATAACTAAATAGTAAATAGTTGTGTGTGTATTTTTTTTAACCAACTAATTGTTCTAAGTTTTTAAATTTTTCATTAAAAAACACTTATCTAAAATGAGATTAATTAGAAACATTTCCTCATAAAAACCTAACTCTTTTAATTATATTCCCTTGAAAGTTGAAAACCAAAACTTTAAATTTTAGTGTTTTTTCCACATGCATATTCCCACCAAAGATTAGTTTCATTTTTTTTTTTTTTTTATGAACTGAAAGCTAATTAAAATTATTTCTGATATGATTCTAGACAAATTAGATAAAATACAACCATTACAATTTTAAACTAGTTTTAATTTTTTTTTACATCAAAACTGAAGCTGTTTTGCTAAACACCTACCATTTCGTGAGTACAAATTCTCAACCAGTTTTGTTATTCTCTCTCTCTCTCTCTCTCTCTCTCTCTCTCTCTCTCTCTTATTATTTATTAATTTTCCTTTTTGTGTTTTACTTGTATTCTTCCTCCTGTGGAGGGCATGGAAATTCCTGATCCCCATTGTAGCAGAAGCATTTCTATTAATAATAATTTAAAAATTGGTTGCTTTTAATAGTAATTGATCTGTTGGAGTGTATGTCTTCTACAAGTATACGGTTGCTGTTCTTCGTGCTTCCAATTCCTGCAATATATTATAAACAGCATAGTTCCTTTGACGTTAAGACCAAGAACCTCAAATCTTCTAAGAGATTCAAACATACCCAAGATCATGATCTCCAGTAGAGTTGCTTTTTCTCTATCCTTCTTATTTATTTCTCTTGTTTTCGTGGCCATGGCACGAAACGTAGTAATCCTAATAAATGTGGGTGTCCTTCTTGATAATGATACATGGGTCAGGAAAATGGGGTTGAGTTGCATCAACATGGCCCTCTCAGAGTTCTATGCTTATAAAGATTACTTCTAGGCTAGGTTGGTCCTTCAAACTAGGGACTCCACCAGCGGTGTTGTTGAAGCAGCTGCTGCATGTTCTCTCTCTCTCTCTCTCCTGGAGCTGTACTAACAAGATGATCATACTAAAAGTGATAACTTTTTCTTATATTTTAAATCATTCTCTTCTGGAGCTAGAAGCCCAAACTGATTTGCGGTTAGGAGGATTTCTATCTCTAAACTGATTTGCGGTTAGGAGGATTAAGATCTTCTAGAGTTTGAGTCAATTGTTTCTCAAAGAAAAAAGAAAAGAAAAGAAAAGAAAAGAGTTTTAAGTTAATTAAGCTTGGGTTTTGGGCTGGGGTGTAATGGGTTTTTTAACAGTTTGATAGGATTAGATGCTTGAGTTAGTTGATGTGGGTTATTTGAAATGGACATTTAGGTGAAAAGGATTTGTGTACCAAAGCTTATTTTTAAATTATTTATATATTTTTTTTCCTTTGGATGGGAATGTAGATACACACTTAAGGGACTTCGCATATTCCTATAAAAATGAGATTGAGTGAGAATGATTCCCACCCGCATGTGAATTTCCTTGTGTGATTTATAAACAAACATGAAATGTTAGAAATTATTTCAACATTTCAAGGAATTCACATGCATGGTACAAACTTATCAAAAGAGAAATCAATTAAATATGTATATTAATCAAAGATAGCAGTTTACTGTAACAAGATGATAAAAATTTAGACTTTTGATATTTTTGATGTAATGAGGTTTTGGTAGTTTCCTGTAGCTAGATATTAAAAATTTTAACTTTTGGCACTTTTGATGTAATGAGGTTTTTAAGTGTTTTGAATGCTCTAAGTAACGGCCAGGTAAACCTGATATATGGAATCTTGAAAATAAGAAGAAGAATCAAGGAGCAGGTCAACCATATATATTATTGAACCCAGATCTATGTTTTGCTTTTTTTTCTTTTCAAATTGTAACTCAAAACCTCACACAACTATACCCAAAACCAATAAGCTTTTGAACATGAAATATAGGATTGTAAAACTGATGCACTTGTAGTCCAACGGCATGTCAGGCCCATGAATGGCGATACCAATGGCGATTTGATTGAGAGATCCTCTCTCTCAAATGAACCCTAGTTGCTCTCTCACTCCTCTCAATTGGTTGAAAAGTTGAAAACAGTAGACTAAATGGTTTTTAAGTGTCCATGTGTGTCGCTAGTCAATTTAATGGTAGACAAACAAAAGTATAATGTAATTTGGCATATGTGAAATTAAAGAAGTAAATTGATTAAAGTAAAAGTTCGAATGATATAATGACCATTACCCCAAAGTTCGAGAGTATCATGGAATTTTTCTCATATATAAAATTTCAACCTTTGCACATACACACACAAAGACTTAAATTTTAGTTGTTTGTTAAGAACCCAATAGAAAATTTTGCATGAAGTGGATTAGATGTTTACCAAATTTGGTAAATTATTAAGTACTCTTGGAATAAGATGACATCGTGTTCTTTTTTCCCATATTCTTAGTAGATCTTATCATGAATTTAATTAATAGAGTTTATCATAAATGTAAGAGAAGAGTTCATTATGTCACTGTATTATAAGAGTACTTAATAATTACTTTACAAAATTTAAGCTCCTAACCATTTTGAGTTTTGTCATTGTCCCTACGCAGCTCAGGACCTGATAAAAAATGTACATGTACAAGCCATTATAGAGCCAGAAAATTCAATGCAGGCAAACTTCGTGATTGATCTAGAAGCCAGAGCTCAAGTACCGATTATTTCATTTTTAGCTACAAGCCCTTCTCTCACTTCCTCTCGGAGACCTTACTTTTTTCGTATTGCTCAAAGTGACTCATCTCAAGTGAAAGCCATTAGTGCAATTGTCCAAGCCTTTGCATGGAGAGAAGTAGTGCCGATCTACATAGACAATGAGTACGAGGAGGAATAATACCCTTCTCGATTGGTGCAATGGAAGACATTGATAGTTGATACCCGTGTCCCCTACCATAGTGTCATTCGGGAATTGGCCTCAAATGATGAAATTGGTGAAGAGCTTCACAATTGATGACAATGAGAACAAGGGTCTTCATTGTCGACATGTCAGCTGAACTTGGTTCCCAGCTTTTCACCAAGGCAAAAGAGATTGGAATGATGAGCAAAGGCTATGTTTGGATCATGACTGATGGGATAACTAATTTCCTGAGTTCGGTAGATCCTTCAGTTCTTGAATCTATGGAAGGGGTATTAGGTGTAAAGACCTATGTTCCAAAGACAGAAGAGCTTGAGAAATTTATTCGAGACTATCAAACTATTGAGAATGCTGATTTAACTGTTTTTTTACTATGGGCTTATGACACTGCTTGGGCTCTAGCCATTGCAGTTGAGATGATTGGGACAACAATCTTTGGATTTGACAATTCAGATACTCGCAACAACTCAGCCTGTCTTGAAAATTTTGGGATGCCACAAACTGGACCAAAACTTCGTGAAGCATTATCAATTATTAATTTTAGAGGCCTTTCTGGAGAGTTTAATCTCGTTTAATGGGCAATTACAGTCATCGACGTTTGAAATAATTAATGTGAATGATAATATTTTCGACTTAACAAAATGGACTCAATAGGAAACTGTAAAGTTGTGATTTACAGCTATGTTTTTTGTTGGCTTTATTCTATGACAAAAAGCGTTGTAATTGCTTTTATTTTGTTCTTTGTATTTTGTGGGTTTTTATTATATTGGGTTTAGTATTAAGTTGGTGAAGAATTGAGCATGTATTGGATAAACAAGTAAATTTTGCGAGTGTCTCGTTAGAAACTTACCCATGAAAGAGTCATGTGAGAAACATATGGCTGGAAGCTGAAGAGTCGTGCTAGACTGTCAGTTCTGCGAGTGTCTTGCGAGAAGGGCTAATTCGCGAGATACTCGCGAAACTCTTTGCTTGGAGGATTTTAAGTATGACTTTCTTACCCTTCACCCATACTATATATACCCTCATTACCCACAAAAGTATGAGAGACCATTTAAAGAGAAAAACCATAGATAGGTTTTCTATAACATACATACCCATCTTTTATAGAGAGAGCTACTCATCCTTAGAAAAAAATCTCCTATTGTCATACATTGAGAGGAGATTTGTACCCAAACACAATCCACACCTATTCAGAGTGTAGAGAGTATTTTGGAGCATGAGAAGTTTTGAGGATTTGCCAAAAGAAGCCGGTGAGGCTTAGCGAATGCAATCGGGCATATTGCGGGATCCGGAAAACTAGAGAAGACATGACTCCGAGAATTCTGTTGGTAGCAGGAGCTTGGAGCGTTCAAGTACATTGGGTAAACTAGGCTTGGAGGATCTTTTGTTATTCGTGTACTCCAACTTTATTCTCTAGTGGATCGATTATAGTTTGGAGAGCGACGGAGAGGTTTTTTGCCGAGTTCTTCGGTTTCTTCTTCAATAGCACGTCTCGGTGTTATCTTGTGTTTGCATCTCTCTTCCCTTACTCTTGTACTTTACTCTTATTGTATGTTAGTCATGTTTATGCACTAGAGTAGTTTCGGTGATTGCGCTTCACTTACTCTTATTCTGCACTTAGATAAGTTAGAGTAAAAGCAATCTAGCCGTAATTTTTATTAGGAGTCTAAACAAGCTCTTGTGTATTCACACAAATCCGAGTTATTAATTGGTATCAGAGCCAAGGTCATGGGTTCGAGTCACGAGAGTGTCATTGTGAGGGAGGGATTGTTGGGGAGACCACAATTTGACTCCCTAGAACCACTCTAAAAACAGGCCTGTGTGGCATGATGTTGAATACCATAAAGATTTGAGTATGTCTTCCTCATCACCAATTAGTTTTGAAGTGGAATGGTACAACTCACGGTCCGACAATAAACATAGAAGTGCCTAATTTTTTTTTTGGTTGATGAATATAGAAGTGCTCAAATTATTCACTGAATTGAATATAAATTTTAACTAGCTTATAACTTGCATATCTCAAAAAAAAAAAAAACATGCATATGAATATGCAAGGACACAATAAAAAATAACCACATATATCCATTGTATGTTGAATAATCATGTAAATTATAAATTCATCCATAAAAAAAACTAAGATTTCCATCATATGATGTAATTTGCATGTCATACATCGTTAAGTTTATATTAACGAAATAAATATATTTAAGTTTTAACCCAATGTGTCTGAAAAGTTCAATAAATGTTTAATTAGCAACTAAATACCAAAATATTTATCAAAACATATGGAAAATATTTTCCAAGTTCTAAATTCCAAGTTTGAAATTCAAAATAATTTAGCAAATGGAAACTAGCTAACTACAATATGAAATCCAAAAGCAAGATGACTATTAAGATGAAGTGAACATTTAATTATTCTCATTCTAAGGTTCTTATAACCACCGTCCTAAAGTTCTAATCATCATCATCCATTTCATCATTTATGTAGACATTATATATTTGTATACTATAGCTATAAAAGACATCAAGATACAATTTCACACTCAACTATTCAAGTTATACCACTCAACAACAATTAAAGAGCATGCTCAAAAAAATCAATTAATCAATCAATATACAAATACAAGCATAATTGATAAAATTATATATAAAAAATGCTTTAGTAATATTAGAACACAAAGTGGTATATTGATCAAACAAATTGAACAACATTATAACTTAAAAGGCAGTAAAGCCAACATCAAATTCTTCATTTAAAAATGATGAAGCATCCATTCATTTTGATAACAAGTGAACTAGAAACTAGAAAACATTTGCTTAGGTTAACATAATTTTATAAAAATAAAATAAAAAATCATACCATCACAACATGAAAAAATAAAAACCCTTAAAGCTTCATTAAAGCAAAAAATTTATCCCATAAAAAAACCAAAATTTTTTGTTTTTGGTAGGATCGGTAGGATCCCATACAATCCTATGATCCTATACAATCCTACACGATCCTACCATTTTTACAATCTTAGTGCGATCCTAAACATTTTAGTAAGGCGGGATCGTAAAATCATGTGATCTTACGATCTAGATTACAATTTTGACAACCATGCACACACATATAACATGATTACCTAATAAATTATAAGTTGTAAACATTCATAATATTATATAATAGTATAATAAATTCCAATTAAGTTTTTTATATTTTCTAAGTTTAGAGGATAAGTTTTCATTTAAATATAATTAAAATAAAATTATAGTCTAATTTGAAAGAACACTTGGCATGAAATTAAAGTAAATTGAAAATCTAAATACACTTGGTATCAAATTATACCTCAATTAAAAGGATATTTTGTAAAAAATTGGAGTGCACTTAGAATTTAATTTGGACTCTTATGTTGCATATATATAACTAGTGTGTAACCCATGCATATACATAGGTACAATTAAAAATAATTATAATTATATGGTTCAAATTATATATTTTTTAAGAAGAAGTTCAAATTATACATGGTATTAGTTTATACTTTTTTTAAACCATAAAATTTTAAAATATGTAATGGTTTCTCATTATATATTGTTAGATTCTAAAAGTTTAGAACAATTGGCAAACTGTGAACACAAACTTGTCTAGATATAGATCCTAAAGTCTATAGGTATTATTAGACAATGCTTAATGTGATACAAGTCAAGATTCAAGAATATACAAGCTGCAGAAAGAAGAGTTTAGAAATTGTCTGGTTCGATTGATTGAGCGTGTCTTTTGATTGGTCGAAATACGGGGTTTGCAGAATTTAAGTTCGGCCTAACAGTAGTTCAAGCCCAAAAAGGATTAGGGTTTCAGATTTACTTCTTCTAGAAAATAAAGGAAACCCTAGGCACATTTTATTATGACTTTGGAGGTGCTCTTGTGAGATCTAAAAGATTTTGTGCATTCCTCTATCAAAGTCACTATCAGATATCACTCTCATATATTTAGAAGCAGTAGATCTAAAGTTGCTGCATGAAGATCAACAATAGCTGATGATCTAAACCTTCAAGGGTGGTCTTGGAGTCACAAACAGGAGAGTTTGTGTTGCTAAACCTTTGAGTGGAGTCTCAAAGTCACAAGTGTGAGTGCTTGTGTTACAAAGGCCTAAGAAAGAAGTAGTCCATGGACTCGAAGCTATCATGGGGTCGTGGTAATAAGTTTTCTAGTCGAGGTAGTAATAGAATGTTAGTGGTCTAAGTTTTATTGTACAAACTTCAATTCTTTCATAGTGAATTTGTTTTTACCTTAAGGATACTTAGGTTAAATTCTCCCCAAGTTTTTTACCGGTTTGGTTTTCTTGGGTGATCATATCATTGTGTTATTTATTTTCCGCTACTTTACATAATATGACTTTATTGTATTAACCTAGATCTGAATAATAAACCTAAGTATTCACTTGGTTAATTAATTAGGTTAAACAATCTAGTTTTCAAGGATCTAAAACCTAACATATATATGTGTGTGTGTTTGTGTGTGTGTGTGTGTGTGTGTGTGTGATTTAGAATTTAATTAGATTTAGAATTTAATTGGTTTTAGAGTTTTTGATTTTTGTACCTAATCATTCACTTGCCACAAAAATAAAAACTTAGATGGACACAGAGCGGAAAACTAAACTTCAATTAAAATCTAATTTAGAATCTAATTGGATTTGGACTTTTCGAATTTTACACTCAATAATTTATTTGGCAAAAAATTAAAAAATAAATGAAACACGTGGCGCAAAATTGAAAATCCAATTAAAATCTAATTGTATTTTCTCTAAGCTTTATATATAGATTATGATATGCAGAACTACAATGCTGTGGTGGGCGATGTAACTATTGAAGCAATAAGGTCTATACATGTTGATTTACATTACCATACACAGAATCCAGTGTACCAATGGTTGTGCCAAACAAAGACAACCAAAAGAAAAATGCATGGGAGTTCTTGAAGCCTTTGACTACAGACCTTTGGCTGACAACTGGTTTCTACTTTGTTTTCATTGGGTTTGTGATAAGGTTTCTTGAACACCGAATACATAGGGAATTTCGTGGGATTCCCTCTAAACAGATTGGTACAAGCTTGTGGATTTCCTTCTTAACCATGGTTTTTTCACACCGTACGTACTCCATCTTCTAATTTCAATGTTTAAATTTGAAAGTTCAAAATAGTGTGTACAACACTATGAACGTTTAGACCCAAATTAACAAATTACCAATTCAAGCTTAATATCAAACAATTAATGTGTGGAATATGAACTTAAGCTTAACACAGAATTGATAAACAATCTAGACCAAATAAAAACACATCCACAACAGAAATTAAATGGCAAAGATTAAGGGAAGAGAGATGCAAACACAAGGACAACACAGTGATGTGTTATCGAAGAGGAAACCGAAGCCCTCGGAGTAAAATCTATCTGCCGCCCTTCAATCGGTCAATAATTCACTAAAGAATGTAGTTGGGATACATGGACAACAGAAGACCCTCCAAGCCTAATCTACCTAGTGTACCTAAGCCCTTCAAGCTCCTACTCCAACGAGGTTGCGCCAAACCTATTTCTTCTTTAACTTACCGAGTTCTGCTATAGCTCATAGCATCAACCAATATGAAATTGGTCCCTTCTTAACTGCTTCCCAAAGCATCAAACAGATTTCTCACAGATATGGGTATGGTGAAAAAAGGTTTTGGTAATGTACCTCTCAATGATGTAACAATGAAGAGGAAGAGAATAGAGGAATTTGAAGAGTCTCTATGTAAAGATTGTGGATGAATCAATCTTGGTTTTCACTAGGTTTTTTCTCTCAAAAATTCTCTCTAGAAGCTCTCTACATTTCGTGGGTATAAGGAGTATTTATACTAAAGTGAGAATGGAATGCGAAGAGTCAGGATTTTCTAAACAGAGCTGGCTAGCGACTTGGCCTCGCGATTTGACTAAGTCGCGAGTTCAAGTTGCAAGCAAACAGAATGGCCAGACTGGACTTTTTGTCCTGTAGTGCTCCAGCTGGCATGACTGTTCGTCTTCCCTGCATGCTTCACTCATGTGCATCATCTGGCGACTTGCAAGCTGCGAGCCACCCGCGAGATCCAGTCGCGAGTCCCTGCTTCACTGCACAGTCTTGAGCATTTCTTCACACTTTCTCACACACTACCCTTACATGAATCCCATCTAAATATAGGGTTTCTAAGTGCTGAATTACAAGCAAATTGGTACGAAATAAAGCCAACAAAATGGTTGATAAATTTCAACCTTACAAAATTCTAAACAAAAGGTATTATAACCACAATGCAATGACTATGTACCTCTTGTACATATAACATGATCCTCTCTATTTCACTCGAAATAGAGGGTGGAGGAAGTCTATTTCACGGTTAAAAGTTTATTTCTTAATTTAACAAAATACAAATTGTCATATCACTTAAATTTTTAATTATGTGATGTTAAATACTTACCATAAAATTAATCAATTTCAAATGAATACGATCATTTTCTACATGTTAAACTTGTTTCTAAACTATTTTCTAAGACTGTCCATTAAATCAAGCCTCAAAAACAAGTAAATACCATGAATTTTGGATGAGTTGTAAATATGTATAATTAATCAATCACGTTCTTTCTTAATTTGAGCTAATTTAAGTCACGGGGGAACCAGTGATGACTAGTAACACAACTAGGTTTTGTGGTGATCACACTCACTCAAAGTTACACTGCAAATTTGTGGTCCCTCTTAATAGCTCAACAACTACTACCAACTGTTACTGATATCGATTAACTAATTAAGAATGGGGAATCTGTTGGTTATCAAAATGGTTCTTTCGTTTTGAAAATCTTATAAGGGTCGAAATATTACAATTCAAAACTCAAGGAATATAACTCCGCCCAACAATGTCATGAGCTGTTATCGAAAGGAAGCGCAAATGGTGGTATTGCCACTGCTTTTGATGAAACCCCTTACATGAAACTTAGCTCAATATTCCTCCAAATATACCATGGTTCTGACAAAATATTAAACTGATGGGTTTGGCTTTGTAAGCTCTCTCTCTCTCTCTCTCTCTCTCTCTCTCTCATGTGGAAATATTTAAGGAAAAATCTTATATACACTTTGTACATACTCCATTTTGAAATCATATTTTAAAAACATAGTTTCAGTCCATGTGGCTGTGTACAGTGAGTAACTATTATTACTCCTTACTTAATTTTTGATAACTTATAGGTCTTTCCAAGAGGATCCCCTCTAGTAGCCGATGTTTCAAGAGCAGTCTTAACTGTAACCGAAGGAAAGAAAATGAATGACATTGAAAATAAATGGCTAGGAGAACAGAACAATTGTCAAAACTACTCCAGCACCCAGGGTTCTTCTAATAATAACAATCTCAACCTTGCCAGCTTTGGGGGCCTTTTCCTCATTGCAGGGATTGCTTCATTAATAGCTGTCATCATATCGGTGTGTATGTTCTTCCATAAGGAGAGGAAAAAAATCTTTATGCCCTTAGATTCAGAAGGATCAAAATGGAGAAGGATCTTCTATGGAGCGGAGGACGTAAATCGTATGGATGGTGATGACAATGAAAGAATGAATTTTGAAGTGGATGCCTAACTTATTCCAATTGGTCAACCATCTCGAGAGACAGTACCTACTATTGAATTGGCCAACACAATTAAGAGCGAACCAAGAGTTCGGTTTCGGTCCTTAACCTTTAGGCTTTAAGGTCAAAAGGGTCCTAAAGAGAGTTTCCCATGCATGTATGAGACCTAAGCTTTAGCTTTCCCCACTCTATATTCACAGGCTGAAATTCATTTCAGAATTCAGATGTATGACTGTCATGAATTATGTCCTTACATAAGGATGGATGAATAAAGATTGAATCCGAATTCACCAATAACTCTTAATTAATAACAATTAAAATAAAATTTTCATGTCTTATATATATATTTTCAAGATTCAAGTTGAGTCTTCCATACTTAAGTCACTTTAAAGTTTCTAACCATTATTTGGTAGGATTGTTCTAATTGGTCACTTGTAATAGTTTTGCATGGTTGCAAAGGGAAAATTCGTAGGTACTCCTAGAGTCTAGTGAAATAGTACTCTCTCCTCTCATATTTATGTTGGTCTCTATTATAAATTTAATTAATAGACTCCACTATGAATGTGAGAGGAGAGTATCATTCTCCGTTTTCCGGAAGTACCTAGATAAATTTTTAAGTTTTTTTAATAAAAAAGTTAAACATCAATTTGTAAAGCCTATATTCTAACTTTTTTTTTAGATAATTAATGTTGACCCTGCAACTCAAACCATTTCTCTTTTCTAGATCCCCAAACACTTTGTGCAAAGAAATGTGCTAATTTTGCTACAAGTATGAATATATATATTTTGAATCAAGTTTACCATACAAAACAAAATACTCTGAAAAATATATATTTCTATAACTAGTTAACTACGCATGAGACATTTTTTTGTATATAATACATTAAAAAATACTGCCACTTCACTAAACCTTAATGCTTTTAGCAACAATATAATTTTTTATTGTGTCATGGTATGTTAATATTCATGACAACAAATTTTTTTTAAAACCATATTTTAGTTCCATGTTTTAGTAATTATTTTTAAAGATGGTAATTACTATTTATTATTAAACATCAACACTTTCAACTTCTTAATTATAATTATCTTCCTGCTAAAAAAAATTATAATTATCACTACGCATTGGAGCGATAATCACTCCACAAGTATTAAGTTCTTATGGGGTGTGGAGGGCAAGGATTAGAGTTCAAATCTTTAGAAGGAGTTTCACACACATATATATATTTAGATTATGATAGAGTAGAATTTTTATAAAAAAAACTTCTTAATTACAATTTAGAATATTTTCTCGTTAATCAGTTAATAATTTTCAATAATTTGAATTTTTCAGATTTTATTATCATACCTAATATGTAACATTTAAGTATGTATATAACATTTTAAATAAACAAAATTAAACTGTTTAAATTATATGAGACAACAATTAATTTTTTTCTTTTGGCTTTACTTGGAGATAATTGCATGTTTCATCCTTGTGGGCTCATCCCCCAGTCTTGGGTCCTTCACATACTTTACATGTTGCGTGTACTAGGGAGTACACCTTAGTTGAATGGATTGAAGGCAAAGGGTTTGAGAGTCGCCACCTAGTTTAAGTTTAGGAACCTACTTTAGGCGCCTTGCAGAAGGCCTTGTATATCCGAATTCTAAATCTGGAGTTAAGATACCGGGGATGGGAAGTTGTTTGGCACCTAATCTCACTCAATCTGTGGGCTAACTTCCACTCATTGTGTTCCAAATTGGAAATTCTATTAAGGAATCCTCTATTAGACTATCCTAATCCTGCACGTGTGCGCGCACACACACACACACTCTAGTTCTATTGCACATGTCAATGCCTTGCAGATATGATTGCCCTGAATGGCAACAGTGTAGATATTGCATTTTGTATTCCTTATGACTCAAGCCCCCGTTCCCCAATGATGTTAGAATTCTAAAGCCCAAGGTTGGTTTAAAGCTCGATAAAATGAAAATTGACTTGAGGAAAGTATTTGTGGAAAATATAACTTTTTTTTGGAAGAATAAAACAAATTTTGGAAAATAAAAACCACAGAAACCCTATGGCATGTGTACGCATACACGCACATGCGCACGCATGCTCGAGCTCTGCATGTGTGGGCGTAGTGGGAGGGGAGTACGCCTCGGCCAAGTGGACCAGGGCAGAAAAATGATGGAGTCGCCACCTAGATTAGGTCTAGGAACCATATATATAACGCCCTTCGTGGAATGACTGATCTTACAATCAGAGCACGTGTCTGGAGTTTAGGTACGGAGATGGGAAGGTGTTAGGCACCCAACCCTACCCGACCCATGGGTCGACTTCCACTCATTGTGTCTTATGTCTTAATCTTATTAAAGGCATATTCACCATTGTTATTCTAGACTCACACACACATATGAGCATACATCTAAACAAACAACATGACATTTCATCCCCAAACCCTAGCATACATCTATCATGCATATCATACCAAAAGCCTAGCATACATCTATCGTGCATCTCAAATCAAAACACATCCAAGGTAGCAAACAAATAAGCATATATCATCCTCAAGACAAAAACATAGACACGTCATCAAACGAGCATGTATTGGGTATCTAAACAATCATCAAAGACATATTCCCACACAAATGCATGTTCATATGGATACATGACTTACCTCAATACACCACAGCACCTATGCATCAATGCATGGTCATATCATATGCAAGTTCATGGTATATCAAAGCAAGAAAACCCTAATCTAACATATAAAGGACAAACAACAAACAAAACATGGAAGCAGAGACTCAAAATCATAACTAGATCAAGACAGAAGCATACTATGTAAACAGAATAAAGAAACAAGGGCAAAAGGGTCAGATTAGGGTTTTTGGGCATAAGTATGTGTGCGCATACATAGGATCTGCATATGCAACCCAGTTGTATGTGTACACATACGTCGAGTATGCGTGCACATGCAATAAGCATATGTGCGCATACACGCCTTAAACCCTAACCCATAAAACAAGAACACAACAAAATAGGAACTTAAAACTAACAAAATAACATGCTTAAAAAAATGAAATAAAGAAAACCTAAACTAAACAAATATCTTACAACATAACTAAACAAGAAAAACAAGGAGAATGAAAAGATTAAAGCAAGAAAAGCAAGAAAAGAAAAGAAAATGACTTAGAACATATACCTTAAAACATAAAGCTCCTTAGCTTGATTTTGACTGTTCACCTCAGTCAAATCTATTCATAATCAAACAAGGAAATGATTAGTAATCTTAAAACTCCAGGATCAAGGCCAGAAAATGCCTCAATAAAAAAAAAAAAAAAATTGACTTGAGGATGTTTTGTGAAAAACTCCCTTTGATTCACTATTTCTAGTGAATTTGATTTTTTCCCTTAGGATTTTTTTGTGTCTTTTGACAAGCTACTATATATGGCATTTTATAGTTTAAAAATGGGGGTTTGGAATGACTCCCAAACGATATGGGATTCATTCTGAAACCCAAACTATAATGCAAAAAACTAACATTTCATAGTTTCTAGAACCCTAACATGCATATGCATGCCTTTGTATGTGTATGCATGCGTATGCAGAGTTTGAGCACATGTGTGCATATGTGTGAATGCGTACACATGCCCTAATGTTTCTGTGGTTTTTTTTTTTTTTTTCCAAAAATAGCTTATTTTATTCATAAAAAGAGTTATATTTTCCTAAAATTCTTTCCTCAAGTAAATTTCAATGTGATTGGGCCCTAAACCAACCTTGGGCTTTAGAATGTCAACATCATTAGGGAACGGGGGCCTGAGTCGTAAGAGGTACAAAGTGCGGTGTCTATAGATGCTCCTCTTTTGATTCCTAAGCTCTGCTAATGGAATCAAAAGAATAAGAGACAAAGCATTTTGTTTTGATGTACGGCTCTGGCCCAACCCACACACATGGCAAACAACACGCATACATGGGGTAGGGTGCAACTTCACAGAGTTACATGTGATTCATATGTCTAAAATCCCACCTTTGTTACTCACGAAACGAGCAACGATAGAGTTATTATCCCAGAACCTGTTTTGCCAATTGCAAGCAAAAGGCAAGTGACTCATTATCCTAGAGTCACTAAAAAAGAAAAACAACTATGGCCAACGGCCATAACCATCAACCAAACAAACAAGGTGCTCTCAAGAGCTTAAAAGGATGTATATTTGTGGTGTCCATCTAGGGCTCTTGCCTCAAACTTCATCGGGTGGCTTGCACCTCTGGGTAATACTTGTCTTCAATCTCCATCACTACCTACCCTAGTGAGGCTCTTGCCTCATGGTGACCTTGGTCTTTATCTCTATCTCTACCTCTTCTATCGTGCCTACATATTCAATTCTCGTGGGATATGTGCACAAATTCTGGCTTTCTTCTCTTTTGACTTGTATGGGATTTGTGCTTGCATATTCAATTCCCAGAGGACATGTGCACAAGTTTTGTATTATTTTTTTTTTCTAACTTGTATGGAATCTATGCCTGCATATTCAATTCTTAGAGGATATATGCACAAGTTTTGTATTCTTCTTTTCAGACTTGTATGGGATCTGTGCTTGCATATTTAATTCTTAGAGGATATGTGTACAAGTGACCTTGGTAGTTCTAACACACAAGGAAGTCCTTGATGTGTGATCTATTGGGGAGAATGACTTGTTGAAGAGTGTGTTAATGGCCCACGGGGGAGCTGTCTTGGTGATTTTGAGTTACGAGGAAGCCTCTGATGGTATGTAGTCTACACGACTCATTGGGGAACTGATGTTGATTCCACTCACAGGAGAGTTTCCTCAAGTTTATGGGGGAAATTCATTTCTTCATAGCCCTTGAGGGAGTTGCCTTTGTGCCTTAAATCCTCGAGGGAGTCCTCCATGATACTTGGAAAAAATTGTGTATTTTATAATTTGCTGGGGGTTTTGTTTGATAGTCTTAACTCACGAGGGAGTTTCACTAGTGATTTCCAATCCACTGAGGGATTTTCTTGATCCTTTCAATTCACTAGGGACGCTTTGAGAGTCCTTGTGTCTTCTACCCAATTGAGGGTATTTCTGCCATTTTTGAATGAATTTTCAATTTTACTTTGCATTTCCTAGCTTCTGGGAGTTCACAGGGGATATTCTTTTTTTTTTTTTGGTTAAACTACACGTAGTTTAGTAGCAGGCCTAAACTACATGTAGTTTAGTTACCATACCTTCCCGCCTCTTCATTTTTCTTCAATGATTACCAACCGTTTCTTTTTATTTTTCTTCTTATTCCTCTTTATCTTCTTCATCTCTTCGCATTTTCTCTACCTCTTCAGCTTCCTTTTTATCTGTACAAAAACCCTCTACCTCTCTCATCTTCTCTAATAGCACCTAAGTCCAAAACCAAGAAAACCTCCTATGTGATTTCTGGTGATGTGTTTAACCTCACCTGCTGGAATGGGGCTGTAAGATTGAATGAGCCTCCTCCACTAATCTACAGGCCACAAGATCATCACTCGAAGAGTGCAAGGGCTAGATTGGTGAGTTTTTCAATTTTTCCTCATTTTCAACTTTTTCATTGATCTTTCATTTAGATATGTTTTTAGACTCGTAAATGCTTGGGTTTTTGTTGTGGGATGGGTTGAAAACCTGTGCACATGCTTCATGCATGCGTATGCATACACGTGCATGCATGCGTATGCTAGGGTTCTAAAAACTATGAAAGGAAAGGTTTTCTGCATTAAAACTTGGTTTGGAACGAATTCCACATTGTCTAGGAGCTGCTCCAAACCCCTATTTTTTGACTATCTAAAGCTATAAATTGTACATTTTCAAGGAGGATGAATTCTGGTGGTAAAACACATAAGATTCACTAGATAATAGTGAATCAAAGAGGGAGTTTTTCACAAGACATCCTTAAATCAAATTTTGTTTGATTGAGACATTTTCTAGTCTTGATCTTTGAGTTCTAAGTTTACTAACTCATCTTTGTTCATATATGTTTTTATTTGAGTCTATGTGTTCTAATATGTTTATTTAAGCTTAGGTTTTCTTTGTGTTTTCAATTCTGAGCATGTTAGGTTGTTAGTTTCTTTGTTTTAGTGTTTCTACTTTGTAGTTTTTGGGTTAGAGTTCTTAGGGCGTGTATGTGTGCACATGTTGCTTGCATATGTACGCATACTTGCAGTATGCGCACGCATACTTTTACCTGGAAACACTAATTCACTTTCTGTTTGTTTTTCCTTTGTTTTATCTACATGTTTAGCCTATGTTTAACCTAGTTTTCACATTTGTATACATCTGTTCACCCTGTTTTGTTTCACTTTGCTTTTTTCATGCCTTTATGTTTATTAGGGTTTTGATTTGCTTGGATACCATGAACATGCATTGATTGGAATATGAGCTAGATATGTCTAAATATCATGAACATGTTTGGTTGAATGCCATGACTATGATGTTTAGATGCTTTAACATGTTTTGGTTTATTCTAACATGTGATGTTTCTACCCTTAGATATGCTTGCTCAATGCTATGACAGATGAATGTTAGGTTTGAGATGATTAATGTCATGTTGTGTGTCTTAGATGCATGCTAAAGTGTGTGTAAATTAGAATAACGTATTAAACATGCTTTTAATGTGATTAAGACTTGGAATACAATAAGTGGAAGTTGACCCATTGGTCGACTGGGGTTGAGTGCCTAACACCTTCTCATCCCCATACCTAACTCCGGACACGTGCTCTAGTAAAAGATCAATCATTTCATGAAGGGCGCTATATTTATGGTTCCTAGACCTAATCTAGGTGGCAACTCAATTTCTTCGCCATGGTCCACCTTAGGCCAAGGCGTACTCACCCAACCGCGAGGATGACACCATGCACCGTGGGTGCTTGCGCCCATAGACGGGTGCACTCCTAAAATGAGAGAGGGAAAGACAAAAGTGTCCCCCACCTCCCAAATGATATGCATGATGGGTGTGAATTATGAAAGTGAGCCATTTTAATTATGGTTTCAGAGCCTCCACTCGCTACCAATCATTGAGTTTTTCTAGGTGTGGTTTGTCACCCAATTCTATTTTGCTTTTATTACCAATCCTAGGTTAATAAAAAATTGTTGATTTTTCCTAATCTAAATGGATGATAAAAAATCTTGATTATTGGATTCAAAATTCTAGTTACGTGTGAGGAAGGTATTAAGCACCCTACAACGGTTGTCGTGAGACAACCCCTTATTTTGGCAAACTCTTAAACTTTGGTCATTGGCAGATAAAATCAAGCTATTATCTATAGCTTTCAAGGATTTAAAGACTTTGGGCCTTAAGGTTCAATATTGAAAAGGTGTGTGGCCTTCATCAATGTTTTGCTAACATATTGGAATTCGTACTAAATTTCTATGACGAAACTCTGGCAACATTTTGCCTTATATTTTAGGCTAAATTCCAGCAAAATTTTGGATTAGGTGCGGCATGGCACGCACAACTTAACCCTCACCAAGCTTTTGCTCTCAAAATATAGCAAGACGTTGCCCTATTTTCAAGTTGAAAATATGACAGAGTTTTGCATTAGGTGTGCCACGGCACACCGGAAGGGTTTCAAGTTTGTGTGTACAATGTACACTAATATGCTTGGTCTAAGGCATGTTGGGGGGGCACCTAAGTACTAAACATGTGTTTCATGTTGTACACATGGCGAAACCTCATGTCACTAGCTGACATGGATGGGGGCAATCACACATGGTACATCATGCACGTAATAAAACATGGATATGCATCTACAACATAAGCCTTGAATAAATGCTCACACTCCAAGGTCAAAAAAACATTCATGATTAGGGAGGGGTTGCCACTTGATCAAGAATATGCATCATCCTAAGTGCACGATGCACCCTTAAATTTGAAAGTATGCAAAATATATTTTCATCATGCAAAGTAGAAATGTAAAAATATCCACACTCAAAAGGTGTGGCCCAAAGCAAGACACAAGAATGTAGACATATCCATGCCCAGAAGGTGTAGCCCAAAGCAAGGTATAGGAAAGAACCTTAATCTAGAAAAGCGACTAGACATGGTTCCAAAGGAAAGGCTAAGGAAACAATAGACATTTCGCAAGAGCTAAGCCCCTTAAATCTATTGATCTATCCCCTTTTTGCTCACCTCTTCGAAGTAAGGTGCATGCTCCATTTGCCACATGGAACACAAACAAACAAAACACCAAACAAAGAGAGCAAGCATAGAAAACAAACAAGCAAACAAAGAGATGAAAGCATGCAAGCAAGAAAACAAACAAGGAGACATGTATAAACTCATATGGAATAAATATAGGTTTGGATTGTGTCTGTAGATCCATCGGATTGAATTATGAATGACACATGTGCCAACAAGAAAAACTCCTAAAATGGGTCTCGAGGTTTCATGTATATGAACGGGTGTGAACTTGCACAAAACCCTATCCTAAAGCAAGCCTTGGTGACACAAACAAGACAAGAAATTAAACATAGACAAGAAAAACAAGAAAGTGTGCAACCAACATATGGGAATCATACATGATGGCATAGAGCAAGACTATAATCACATAGGAGGCAAAGCATGTTATCATCACATACAAGGATAAATGAAAAACATGTAATAACTCACATGCAAGGCTAATATGAGAAACCCTAACAAGTAAAGCTTAGCAAGAGAGAGACAAAGTATAAGCATGCCAACATCATCATCAAATGATCTCAAACAAGGGGTTGAACCCATACAAGCAACATAGAAAGGGGTGCAACCAAACATATACAAATAGGGAGGAAAAAACATAGAAAGCATGTTTAATGATGCAAATAAGCAAGATCTATGCATGCAATCATGGATCTAAAAAGAGAACATGGTTCTAAGCATAAAGCATCTAGAATTGGCATCACATGGAAAATAAATATATAAAAACACTAAATACGCATAAAAAGGAAATAAAGAATCTAGATCCAATCTTATTGAACTTGGATGCTTGGATGTAAACCTTGAATAGAAAATATCAAAGTGAAAGACACTCAAGCATAGATCAAACATGTAAATATGGGTTTCCTCAACAACAAAAAAAAAAATGTAAATATGGCATAAAGAGCTTAGACAAGGAAATTTAAACATTACCTAGCCAAGAAGGTTAGACCAACATCATCAAAGCAGTAAAAACATGCTAGGAAAAAAAAAGCATTGAAGAGCTTAATTTAAATGTGTATAGATGGTAGCTAAAAAACTATATCTACACCCTCCCCACCTCAACCAAGGAAGAAGGACCAAGGAGGAAAAGAAAGCAAAAACATTACCTCTTGATGTACGGAAGAAAAGAGAATCAAATATTTTTGGTTAATCTTTTAGGAGAGAAATGTAGAGAAAAAGGAGAAAAAATTGCACAAAAAAAAAAAAGTTCCAAAGACCCAAAATTGATCGATTCCCTTGGTCAATCTATAAAACAAAATACTTGATCGGTTAAAACATTTTACTAAAGGGATTAGACCAAGAAATGGTCCAAGCCAAGAAAATGTTAAGTTTAAAGGATGTTTTAAAGAAAAACTCAATCGATTCACTATTTTCAATGTCATTTTGTGTGTTTTGAGGAAAGAGCCTAGGGGCCTTTTATAATATCAAGAGGGGGCGCAAGGCTATTCCAAGGTGATGTGGGATTAGTTCTACATGAATTTCCATTAAAAAATTTTCTTTCATAACTTTGTCAGCTTTACATGTGTACACATATTCGTGAAAGTGTGTACGTAGGCTCGAAGCTGCATACGTAGGTTTGGTTCCTATGTACACACAACTAGGGTTCTGCATGGTTTTTAAAGTACCAAAATGTTGTTCAACTTAAAGAGTTTCCCTAACTAGGCATTTGACTAGTAATAGGTCATTTAATGATATTATCAATGAGGGAACGGAGGCTAGAATTAGTAGGTATATAAAATGAGGTGTCTACAATCCCTTAAATTTGGGGCATGCAAAATACCCTTAATTTTCAAGTGCTTTATTTTAGTTCATCATAAGTTCTAGTCAAATCAACTGATAAAGTATATTGTTATTGGTTTAAGGATTCTAGCCCGACATACACCAAAAACCAATTGATATATTTGCATAATGATAAAATGCAATTATAATGGAGCATATGTCATCGTTTAAAATTCTATCACTTCAACCCCCCAAAAAAAAAAATTTTCTAAATTTTGTTAGTGCGGCATATGATTAGTTAATTTGTATGTATGTTTGCTAATGTGGGCATGCTGAGGTCTAATGTGGCCCAATCAAACAAGAAGTGCAACCAAGGTGTGACATGGCACACATCCATTGAATAGAACATGTAATACATTCCTAATATCACATACATGTGTCATGTGTGATTGAAAGATAAGAACAAATGAAGAGAAACCACCCTTGAATGAAGAAGAAGCCCAAAGTTTGATTTGAGCCTCCAAATTGATAAAACACTCCTTGCATTTTTTGATTGAATCCCCCAATAGCTGATTCCAACATAGAAAAAGAAAACCATAACCTCAATTATGTTGATTAAAGCCTATATCTTTATTCATCTTTTATTGTTTTTCATTGATTTTGGTTTTATATGATCAATAAAACTAATAACCTCATCAATTGGTACTAAGTATGATAATTATGTTAGTGTTTTGTTATATTACTATTATGTTTGGGTTTAAAAAGAGTTTGTGTTGTTTGAAGTTTTGTTAAGAAGATTTGTTTTGTGTTTTGTGTTTTTTTTTTGTTAGTTTTGCTTGTCATTATTAATGTTGAATATTTTTTTTTTTATGTCTGAAAGTTACATATTAGACTCCTGTTGAGGGAAAAATTGATGCCTCTGAATATAATGTCGGGAAGCCAAGCCGAAACTCGACTATAGGCTCTTGAGATGGTACCCAAAGGCTTTCGGTGTGGTGACAAGCCTATCCAAGCAAGAAACAAAGGCTGCACTTGACAAAACAGCAACAATGGCCTAATGAAAAATACTTTACAATGCTTAATAAGTACATTAGTGGTCCTGTTTTGATAGTACAAGGGAAATAAATTCTCTAGCAGTAAGAGTGAAATTACACAGTCCAGCAGTTAATAATTAAATAAATTTAGGAAAGTGTTAATTCCTGGGGGTCCTTGTACGTCTCGGTCAAGGAAATTTATTGTACTTTCAGCCATCATTACATCAATGTAATGGAAGAGTTCGATTGTTACAAATACATTATATTCTTCAACAGTAAAATAAAAGGTAAAGATTAAAGGTTCCATAGGAAGAAGAAAAGGATTAATTGGCATGGTGTGAAGGGAGAGAGAGACTCCAGTTCAGTGCAGCAAGTATTAAACTAAGATTTTGGTGAGTGTGCATTTATTAAGCATGAATGAGGCAATGTGGGTTGTTTTGAGTGAATGGGATAGGATTAAAACTGAGGTTAAAGTTTTATTGAGTAGTTGGCTGTTTGTGACTAATTGGGAGACATTTATGAGCTATGATTGTGTAAGGGGGGAGAAGAATATCTAAGGTTAAGTAAGTGTAGTCTAAGAGGAATGAGCAGTAAGCTTAAGAAGAGATAAAACACCAGCAAAAGATAGCAAATGAATCAAGAGTTTCAGAGGAAGCGGCTGTCCCCTTGTGGGCTGAGGTGCTTATGTTCTTATACTGGAGTTTTAGAGAAGCATTAATTAACAAGAATCCAAAAAATGTAAGATTCATTCAAGGGAGCAGGACAGCTGAATTAATAACCTGGATTTGGCCTAAAAATGGGAGATTTGCTTTTGGGGCTGTTTTGCTTCTTTGGGCAATGTCACACATGGGTAGTATTTGGGGTAATCTTGCATTAAATGCTAAGATTGCTGAGATTGTGTTCAACCAATGAGATTAAGGAAAATATTAAAGAATAATTCTAGTGCTACAACTGAGATTTGGACCCTAGGAAGTAGGACTCAACACCCCAAGTCAGGTGTCAAAGTTTAAGTCCACTTCAGAGGGTTTCGCTGGAGATCCCTTATGCCCTCCAAACCACATGTTCTCAATTTTTCCCCTTTAGGATTCATGGGCTTGGCACATGAATCATGTTTTGAACGTTTTTTGACATTTATAGCATCAATTTGTTGAGGTTTGGATAAATTAGTTCCAGCTCCCTTTCCGTTGGAGGTACAGTCTTGAGGAAGATGATGGAGTTCCATCATCCTTTAGACTTCAGCTGATGTCATAGCCCTCGGGCACTGTTCATGTCTGGTAGAGGGTGACAAAAAGCTGATGGGACAGCCCCTAGTTCATCTTCAAAGACTTGGTTCTCTTGTATGGGCCTCCAGCTGTACTATGGTTAGGGATGAATAAGGGCTGGTTTGTCCATTTTCAATCCTCTGCCTCTTGCTGGGGTCTTTTAGATTGGGCTTACTCACATGGGGTGGTTCCTTTGGGCTGGGTTGTGTGCATCCTACAAAATGGACATTAACAACACATGTTTTCCACGTGTTTTCATTCCTCATGGACTTTTATTAGTAAATATTTTTGGGTTTTTTCATAGATACTTGCAATGGGCTTTTGGGCAATTAGTTGTAATGTTTGAAACAATAGGATAAGTTTCAAAATACCTTTGTATATAACATTTACTATGATGAATTCCATATTGTAAATAATGTCCATGGTTTCTAATAATCGTGTCATAATTTAAATGATGAGCTTGTGGGTTTGAATACTTACGATGAGTGTTAGAAATAAATTTTATGAATGTTGTGATGTAAGATAGATAGTGAACTTGAGTTTATAATATGATATGAAATAAATAAATGCCATGGGTCTAAGATAAATAATCATTACTTTCCATGGGCTTTTGTAAGATGATTGCCATGAGTTTTGAGAATAGATAATTCATAAATTCCATGAGCTTGTAATATTATAGTAATAGGTTTAAGAATCTAAAGTATTGCTCATTATTGGACTTTTAAGTGAAATAATAGTATTTTGCCAAGTATTCATAACCTTGGGCTTTTGATAAATAGTGCAAAGTAGTTAGCTTGGGTTTTTAATAATGTCAACGTAAGTTGGGCTTTTGATATTGCCAATGAAAATTAGGTTTTAAATATTGCCAGCGAGAACTGGGCTTTGATATTGCCAGCGAGAACTGGGCTTTGATATTGCCAATGAGAATTGGGCTTTGATGTTGCCAATGAGAATTAGGCTTTGATGTTGTTAACGTGAATTGGGTTTTGGATAAATAAATTGCCATGGGTTTGAATCATGGGCTTTGATTATGGATTTGAATTCCATTGATAAAATTGTTTTGCCATGGACTTGAATCATGGGCTTTTCAAATATTGTCAAGCATAAGTATTCTAGGTCTTTAAATAGAATATGATGTGTGTATTGGGCTCATAGGGCCGGTTTTGGGTTTAGCTAAATAATGATAATAAAATTGGATAAAATATGAGTTTTTGGGGTTTTGGTAATAGTTTATATGATGACCCAGTTTAGATAATGAGATATGAAATATTTGTGAGTAACATAATAATAGAGCAAAACATATTTGGGAAAACGCAATAACGTATTAGTGGTATTTGAAAATAAATAGGTGGTACTCAAATAAAATTAGGTGTAAAAAAAAAAGTACCCTAGCAACCCCTAGAATGGCAAACTACCAATTAATAGTCCCAAGTAGTTGCTTAGCTAATTATAGTTGACATAAATACGACAATAATCAAACAATCACAAGAACAACCACACACTTCAGACAAGAAATGTTCAAGAGGTAAAAACCCAACAAGAAAAACATCATAGGGCCAATTTTAGCTTGTCAAATCCACTATGAAAAGAGATGCGACTAACGATGTTATTTATAACTAGGTTTCAGTTGACCGAGAATCTATTGAGACCCTATCAATTGTTTCTATTTGATCTCGCATGACTGAGGTAGACCTTGCACGACCGAAATAATGGCTACACATGGGTTAGGTTAGAGGGTTTTTCAACTCAACCTGACCTTGACAAGTTGATACAACTCATCATATGTACAAAAATCAACCTAACCCAACCCAACCCATATGTGTTAGTTGGAGGTTTTTTTTTTTTTTTTAATTAAAGAAATTTAAATTGACTTTGAAATTTGCATTACTGACCTTGTCTTTCTTGCACAATGAATAGTAGCTTCGACTTTAATCTTCATTACACTTTTTATACATTACAACATCAAAATCCATCAAATACAAAGTAATTTGCCAATAAATAAGTCAAAACCTAAAAACCTATCAATGTGGGTATAGAATTTCATACATTTTATTATGTGGTGTTTTGTTTTCATGTCTATTTTTCACGTTATGGCCATTATTGGTGCCTCGAATATGTTGATAGATCATAACCTAATTGGTTATCTTTACCTTTGTTTATTTGTTGGTAATCATTTCAAAATTCAAAATATTTTTTGTGGTTTAATTAGTGTGATTCTCTAGTGTATGTTACATATATGTCTCATAAAATAGTTGCAAGTAATGTCATAGTGGCATATATGGCATATATAATTACAACTTAGGCTATAGAGTCACATAAATAATTCCAAATTGTCATACAATGCATTAAATGTTAAGTATTCTAAACATATATTATGTGCATTTATCTATACTATATCATCTTTCTCTCTTCCAAATAAAGCAGCCCCTTTAAGGTGATTTTTTTTTTTTTTTTTTGCATTGGATCAATTGAGTAATAATAAATAAATAAATAAATAAAAAGCCTTTTCAAAAAGTGCAATTCAAGTAATACAATATCTCTATATGATAATATTACAATACTCAAAGCAACACGACTTAAAACAAGCTAAATTTGAAAGTATCCATATAGCAACTCTAAGACTTGCACCAATCTTGTGATTCCTTTATGTGTATCTAAAACCATAGCACACTAGAAATATGAAACACAACTCAATAATTAAAGTGAATAAGGAAGAACGTTGAAGAATATGCTTGTAAAACAAGGAGGTGGTTAGTTATATATAAATAAGGTCTAATACACAAAAAACCAAAAAACAAAAAGCAATAAAATATAAGAAAATATAATTGGTTGTACGTCCCTAAACTTTAGCTCATACGTGGTTTCAGTCTTTTAAGATTAAAGTAATCATTTTTAGTTCCTTATTGATGTAGGCAAACTAAAAACTAACACATCATCAAATTGTTAGACACATTAAATTAAAAGAGATTACTTAGTTTGTTAAGAATTAAGGTGGCATTTGGTACGGGGAATCCACATTAGCCCTGATATCTAGATTCCTTGAAATTTGATGTTTTACTATTGGATTGTCTTGGAATGTAACTATTTTTATATTTGGTTTATTCTTAAGAATCTTAAAAGAATTATTTATTTTCCCCATACCATCCTTAGATTTATAAACCCAATATCAATTTTTTTAAAATATTCCTTGTGGGAACTAAAAGGACCTAAGTAAGTATTTGGGCCTTGGGTTTTGTTGATGGGCGCTAGTTTGTTTTGGACTAAAGGCCCCCTAAAACTGTAGGTCGGCCCATGAGTCGAGAGTCCGAGGATTAGTCTGAGGACGAATCTCTCCTCGGACAAACCCACGATGACCCTAGGATTCGCCAAAAAGGTCAAGGCAGAGTTCTGGAAAAACCGTTGGTTAAGAGGGGGATTTAAGCACCCTCCGGACGCAACGGTGTGAGAGAAATATCTCAGAAAAAGGTTGCTACCTCCACATTAAAGACCCTGCACCTACCTCCCTGACTGCATTAATGGGGGAGTGACCCCTGAATAGTAGAAGTCAGCCTTCTTGCTATCATTTAAAGACTTCCAGAGGGTGGTGGATGGGACAGGTGTCTAATAGGGTGATTTGCATTACACGTGGATAAAGAGGGGAGAAGAAGTATTTAAGGAGGGAAGAGAGTAAAGAAAAAGAGACAAGAAAAAATATTAAAGACTGTAACCTTTGAAAGAAGAAAGAGAAATAATACATAAGTTGTTCTCGGCTTACGTCCGAGAAGGTTTATTCTGCCCTGTTTGTCTATTGTTTGTGAACACTGTAACATTCAAGCTTGTCTATTAAGTTTCGAGCACCACTAAACTAGATTGCGAACCCACACTCTACAAATTTAATTGTTTAAGGCTCGTTGGGCCTGAGCCCACGTGTGTTTTTTGGGTCCAAGTGCAATTGTGCACTTACAATTGGCGCCGTCTGTGGGAATCTAGTGTTGAAGGAACTGGAACACCATGGCAGGCTTAGGCTCACACCATGCAAAATCTCAGGGATCGCAACCTAAGGATCTTTTCGAGCGTCTTGAGCGCCGGAAGGATCGAAAGGGTAGCGTTCACATCGAGTATCCTAGAGGGAGTCATACTCACGGTGGAAGAGACAAAACCACCCATGAAGATGGTGCCAAAACCATGCAGAAGGAGATCAATCATCTTAAGAGGAAGTTACGTCGCGTTAGACGGAGGCCTTCGCCATCCTCATCTAGTCTTTCTTCAGGGAGATCCCGGGGAAGTAGTTATAGTTCAAGGTCGTGGTCACCCCCCAACAAAACATCCTCTTGTGAAGAGAATGGCTCACCAGGTCATAGGCACAGGAAGCTCCCCTCCAGGGGCTTGGGGAACGATGCTATGAGCCGGGCGTTGCACCAACTCTCCAAATCACCATTCTCTTGTAGGATTGAGAATGGAAAACTCCCCAGAAGGTTTACCCAGCCCACCTTTACCATTTATAACGGCCGGACTTGTCCGGTGGAGCATGTGAGCCACTTTAACCAGAGAATGGCAGTGCATTCTCACAATGAAACCCTGATGTGCAAAGTCTTCCCTTCTAGCTTGGGACCCGTTGCTATGAGGTGGTTCAACGTTCTGAAATCTAGGTCTGTAGGTTCGTTCGGGGAACTGACTAGAGCATTCGCGTCAACGTTTATTACATGCAACAGAGTTCCTCGACCGTTGGACTCGCTGCTATCTATGGCTATGAAGGAGGGCGAGACGTTGAAAGCATACTCCGACAGGTATTGGGAGATGTTTAACGAGATAGATGGTGATTTTGATGAGGTGGTGATCAATACTTTTAAAGTAGGACTTCCAACCGATCATGACTTGAGGAAGTCCTTGACTAAGAAACCCGTACGGAGTGTACGTCGCCTCATAGACCGTATTGATGAATACAAAAGGGTCGAGGAAGACCAACAGCAGGGGAAGGGTAAGGCGAAGGTTATCCCACAGGAGAGAAGGGATTTTAGGTCGGACAGATATCACAACAACAAGCCGAGAAGAGATTACTCCGGACAGTCTTGCTCGGCGGCATCTCAGATCGTTAATACTGTATTCCGAGAACCGGTGCACCAGCTACTGGAGAAGGTCCGTAAGGAACCCTACTTCAGATGGCCCAGTAAGATGGCGGGGGATCCTGCCAAGAGGAATCAGAATCTTTTTTGTCAGTACCATCAAGACATGGGTCATACTACCGAGAACTGTCGGACCCTCTGGAGCCACTTGGAGCAGCTCGTCAGTGAAGGAAAATTAAAGCAACACCTGTACCAACCTAGTGGACAGGGCAGCCAGTCAGGCTCGAATAATCAGAGGAATAATTCATCTCGGCCTCCTTTAGGAATGATCAACGTTATCTTCGCTGCGCCTGGCAGGACTGGCTCATGTCCCACCAGGGTGATGGCAGTTTCACACTCCCAAGCCGAGGAGTGGGGCTCCAAGCTGAAGAGATTGAAATTGAATATGCCTGTCTTGGGATTTTCAGAGGAAGATAAGGCTGGAACCATCCAACCCCATGACGACGCCCTAGTGGTCACTCTGAGGATAGGGAATTATGATGTAAAGAGGGTGATGATTGATTAAGGCAGCGGCGCGGATATCATGTATCCTGACTTATTCAAAGGGTTGAAGTTGAAGTTGAAGTTGGAGGACCTCACCCCTTACGACTCACCGTTAATAAGTTTTGAAGGGAAAGCCGTTATACCAAAGGGACAGATTCGGTTACCTGTGTAATTTGGCTCCGAGACAATTGAGGTGGATTTTATCGTGGTCGATTCATATTCCCCATACACAGCCATCCTTGCCCGGCCCTGGCTGCACGCTCTGGGGGCTATTTCCTCCACCTTGCATGTTAAGGTTAAGTTCCCTTCGGGAGAGTGCATTGAAGAGATTCTCGGCAGCCAATTGATGGTCAGGCAATGCATATCGGCCGCAGTGCTGCATCAGACCGAAGCGCAGTCCTCGACCTTGGTTGTGAAAGACTTATAGCAATTAACGACTCTAGATGCACGCGACGTGGTGACAGCAGAGGAGTCCATATGCAAAGACCTTGAGAAGTTTTTGATATCGGATGATCCCGAAAGGTTCTTCCAGGTTGGGGTATGTTTACCACACCAGGAGAAGATGGAATTGGTGGAGTTTCTAAAGAACAACATCGATGTTTTTACCTGAGACCCCTATGAAGCTCCGGGTGTTGACCCAAGCTTCATTTGTCATCATTTGAACGTCAATCCTGCTATTCCTCCTAGAAGGCAGCCCCCTCAGCGTTCCTCCAAGGAGCATTCTGAAGCCGTTAAAGAGGAGGTACTCTAGCTCAAGAAGGCTGGGGCTATCAAGAAAGTTTTTTATCCGGAGTGGTTGGCGCATACGGTTGTGGTAAAAAAGAAGAATGGAAAATGGCGAGTATGTGTAGACTTCACAGATTTAAACAAAGCCTGCCCAAAGGACTCGTTCCTGATGCCCCGCATCGACCAGCTAGTGGACGCCATCGTCGGACATCCTCAGATGAGTTTTTTGGATGCCTTCCAGGGTTATCACCAAATTCCATTAGAGACAGAAGATCAGGAGAAAACTATCTTTATTACTCCAACAGGGAATTATCACTATAAAGTGATGTCGTTCGGGTTGAAGAATGCTGGGGCTACTTACCAAAGGATGATGACCAGAATGTTTGAATTGTAGCTGGGAAAGACCATTGAGATATATGTGGATGACATGGTAGTAAAGAGTAAGATGATATTTGCGCACGTGAAAGATTTGGACGACACTTTTCAGGTACTTAGAAAGTATAGGTTGCGTCTTAATGCCACGAAATGTTCTTTTGGGGTGAGTTCTGGTAAGTTCTTGGGTTATATGGTTACTCATAGAGGGATAGAGGTGAATCCGGCACAGGTCAAAGCCATTCAAACTTTACAGCCACCTCGGAATCCAAAGGAAGTTCAGAAATTAACCGGAATGATGGCTGCTCTCAGCAGGTTCATCTCGCGGTCAACTGATCGATGCAGGCCTTTCTTCCAACTGTTGAATAAATGGAGGGAGTTCTAATAGTCCGAGGAGTGCGTTGTAGCCTTCCAACAACTTAAGGAATATCTTTCCCGACCACCCATTATGTCTCGGCCTGAAGTAGATGAGGTCCTATTGGCGTATCTGGCAGTAGCCGTCCATGCGGTCAGCCTAGTCCTCATAAGGGACGACGGTGGGGTGCAAAGACCGGTCTACTACGTCAGCAAGACGCTGAATGACGCCGAGGTACGTTACCTACTTTTGGAGAAAGCACTTCTAGCTGTAGTTCATGCCACGCGGAGGCTTCCTCATTATTTCCAGTCCCACACCGTTGTAGTTTTGACCCAACTGCGTCTCAAATCAGTGTTGCGTAGTGCCAACTACTCTGGAAGGGTGGCTAAATGGGGAACTATTTTAGGAGCCTTTGACATCAAATACATGCCACGTACCTCGGTGAAGGGCCAAGTTCTTGCAGATTTGGTGGCAGAGTTTGCTGAACCATTGTTGGAAGAAACTTTGAAGGAATCACACATGGATAAGAAATCAGTTGACGTGATTACGAATGAAAGGCCTTTGACTTGGAACGTATCCGTTGATGGGGCAGCTAACCAGAGAGGGTCTGGCATCGGACTCGTCCTGGTATCCCCCGAAGGGATTGTCTTCGAAAAATCCCTAAAGTTAGCATTCTCGGCTACTAATAATGAGGCCAAGTACGAAGCAGTCTTGGTCGGCATGAACATGGTACATAGGATGGGCGGAAAGGAAGTTCACATGCTCTCGAATTCTCAGTTAGTGGTCGGCCAGGTGACGGGGACCATGGAGGCTAGGGACCCAAGAATGCAAGAATACTTGACCGAGGTCAAACGTTTACAATCTAAATTTGATTCCTTTATCTTGTCTCACGTTTCTAGAAGTGGAAATATGCATGCAGACTCTTTGGCTACCTTAGTGACGTCCTCGGCTCAGGGTTTGCCTAGGATTATCCTTGTCGAAGATTTGCTAGCGCCAGCTCTTACCACTGTTGGTGCAGCCCGGGTCCATTTGATAAGATCTGGACCTAGTTGGATCGATCCTATGATATCTTTTCTGAAAAACAACATTCTTTCCGACGACAAGTCTGAAGCAGACAAGATCCGTCGAAAGGCACCGCGATTCTAGTTGTCCAAGGATCAGAAATTGTATAAACGGTCCTTCTCCGGACCATATTTGTTATGCGTGCACCCCGAATCAACGGAGGCACTTTTGGAAGAACTGCATGAGGGAATTTGTGGTAGCCATACTGAGGGAAGGTCCCTAGCTCATAGGGCACTCACTCAAGGATATTGGTGGCCGAATATGCAGAGGGAAGCTCAGGACTATGCAAGAAAGTGTGACCAATGCCAGAGGTTCGCTCCTAACATCCATCAACCTGGGGGAGTCCTTAACCCTCTCTCCAGTTCTTGGCCTTTCGCTCAATGGGGATTGGACATAGTAGGACCGTTTCCGAGGGTTGTAGGAAACAAAAGGTGGCTGCTTGTGGGGACCGACTACTTCACCAAATGGGTAGAGGCTGAGCCCTTGGCAAATATTAAGGACATCGATTCCAAGAAATTCATCTGGAAAAACATCATCACTAGATTTGGAGTACCACATACGCTTATTTTGGACAATGGCGTTCAATTTGATAGTAGAGCTTTTAGAAAATATTGTGGTGACATGGGCATCATAAATAGATACTTCACTCCAGTTTATCCTCAGGGAAACGGGCAAGCCGAGGCCGTTAACAAGGTTATAGTTGGTGGACTCAAAAAAAGGCTGGACGATGCGAAGGGCAGATGGGTAGAAGAACTACCACACGTTCTATCGACGTATCGAACTACGCCGCGCAGATCCACAGGAGAAACGCCATTCTCTATGACTTATGAGGCCGAGGTAGTGATACCTTTAGAGTTTGGCTTTCCCACATTGAGGACGAGTAATTTTAGCCCAGAAAATAACAACGGCCTCTTGAAGAAGAGCCTAGATTTAGTTGAGGAATGGCGAGAGACAGCTATAGTCTAAATGGCTTATTATCAGCAGAAGCTTAAACGAGGGTATGATGCCCATGTGAAGCTCAGGCCACTCGCGCCTGGGAATCTGGTCCTGAGAAAGGTTGTAGGTACTGCTAGAAACCCAGCCTGGGGTAAATTAGGACCGAACTGGGAAGGACCATATCAGATTATTTCTGTAGCAGGCATAGGGTCATATCGACTAGTTGATCTAGATGAAAAAGTTGTACAACGTCCATGGAATGTAAATGACCTTCAAAGGTATTATTATTAATAAAGGGCGCTTTTGTCGTTTGTGGTTTAAATTATAAATGTATATGGGCTTATCAATCACAACTCTCAAAATATCAAATAGAAACTTGGTAATGCATGGTCCTCGGACCACATACCTTGTGGAAATTGATGTGTTCTAAAATATCAAATAGAAACTGGGTAATGCATGGTCCTCGGACCACATACCTTGTGGAAATTGATGTGTTCTAAAATATCAAACAGAAACTGAGTAATACATGGTCTTCGGACCACATACCTTGTGGAAATTGATATGTTCTAAAATATCAAACAGAAACTTGGTAATGCATGGTCCTCAGACCACATACCTTGTAGAAATTGATATATTCTAAAATATCAAACAGAAACTGGGTAATGCATGGTGCTCGGACCACATACCTTGTGGAAATTGATATGTTCTAAAATATCAAATAGAAACTTGGTAATGCATGGTCCTCGGACCACATACCTTGTAGAAATTGATATATTCTAAATTATCAAACAGAAACTGGATAATGCATGGTCCTCGGACCACATACCTTGTGGAAATTGATATGTTCTAAAATATCAAACAGAAACTGGGTAATGTATGGTCCTCGGACCACATATCTTGTGGAAATTGATATGTTCTAAAATATCAAACAGAAACTTGGTAATGCATGGTCCTCGGACCACATACCTTGTGGAAATTGATATGTTCTAAAATATCAAATAGAAACTTGGTAATGCATGGTCCTCAGACCACATACCTTGTGGAAATTGATATGTTCTAAAATATCAAACAGAAACTTGGTAATGCATGGTCCTCGGACCACATACCTTGTGAAAATTGATATCTGATTGCTTGTTGAATAGAACCATGGTTAAATTTAGTCTTAAGTTATATATCTTTAAGTGTCAGGCAGAAATTTGGTAAGGTAGGGCCCTCAGACCCCACACCTAACTAAAATTAGCGTTTCAGGTTACAAATTCTAAGTATCACATGGGTTTGCAAAATGAGGTACTGCTTACCAGCTAAATCAGATTAGTCTTTGTTAGGTTCTTAGACGCTTAACTTCACAAGGCAAATATGTGTATTGCTGTTTAAAGTTTTAATTGTTCAACTGCTGATAATGGACTTATTTATCTCATTCTTTCTTTTGCTGTGTGCTAATGAGCACTTTTATGGCAAGCATAAAGATGAAAAGATGAAATAAGCACAACTTCGATCAGAATCAAATAAAATCATCTTTCATTAATTATGTCGATATACATCATTACACGGAAAATTTTAAGTATAGAGAAAAAGAAGCGCTAGGCACTACCCTAAGCTTTCGGAGGAGGGTCTTGCTGAGAAGTTCTGGTAGCCTCAGTGTCTTTTAATTCCAGCTCAAAGGAAGACAGAACTTGTTTTCCTTTGTCTGTTGTAGTGGTTGGAGGGATGATAGTCTCCACACTTTGGCTTAGGCCCTTCTCAGCAACCCCACTCCCTTCCTTCTCTTTATTGGAACCTGAAGGTTCTGTAGGATCCGGAATGAGCTTTGGGATCACAAGAGGAAGAGCAGGAGGAGTAGCCTCAGGGGCAGGAGCAGCAACATGAGCCTCTTCTATCTCCTGTATGTCCAGGGGAAGCCAAATGTTCTCGGGCTTCCTCGGCTCGGAGGCTGAAGGAACTCCTGCTACATTTAGGAAGCTTCCCCGGACCGCTGACAGTACTCTCGGCACACGGCCGCGAAGGCCTCTGTCAGCTGGTCTTCTGTTGCAGCTACCCCTTCCTTATAACTTGCTTGCTTCGCGGCCCCCAAAGAATGCTTGAAGGTGCCAGCTTCCTCCTTCATTTGCGCAAGCTCCTTCTCCAAGTCCGAGTGTTCCTTCCGGGCTTGGGAGAGCTCATCATCCTTTTGGTGAAGAAGCTTGCGCTGCCCCTCCACTTGAGTCCTTATTGTTCTCAGATTGGCCTCAGCGCCGTCTCTTTCTCTTTTTAAGTTAGCCAACTGAGAGGAGAGTCTTTCGTTTTCTGCTAGGGCCTGGCCTAAGGACTTCTCAGTCTCCAGACGAATCTCCTGCTCCATTTCGGCCCTCTTCCGAGAATCCTCCACGAATTTCTCGGCAGCAAAGACCTCTTGAATGGCCTGTGACAAAGTATCAGAGAGTTAGGTGCAAGAAATACTTACTAATGATCCGATATTATGAAAATGAAATATTCATAAGTGAAACTTACCAGGGCCAAGTCCCTTTTTAAAGAAAGGAACAGTTGAGGCTGGCTCACTTTTTCCAAGGCATCCATATCCTTGGGCAGCAGAAGGGGACGTTCCAACGCCTCAGCCAGGTGGTGGGTGTGGCCTTGTTGGAATGCCCTAATGCTGGACTGGCAAGAGATTGGTGCTCCGTCCAATCTCAAATCAGGAGACCAAGTAGCCGGTCCTCAGTCCCTGATTTCCCCACTTTCAACTGAACGAGCACGTCCCTTGCCCTTGTCCAGTTTCTGCTGCTGAGTTTGTTGTGGCTGCTGCCTTGGCTTCTTCTGCTTTTTGCCGCCAGCCTCCTCGGCCTCCCCTTCCTTTTCTTCTTGAGCTCCCCAACTGGAGGTTTAGGAACGGCTGGAGGAGGAAGAGGAGGAGGTGGCAAGGATGGAGGAACTTAGGACCCTCCTGCTCTTTTTTGGGCGACTTTCTTGCCTCTTTTCGTTAGAAGGCCTTGAAGCACGTCCATTTCTTCCTCTTCGGAATCGTCGTCAGGCCGAGCAACTATTAAACCTGCAACTTCGGAGGCCTTGACGGGCTCTTCTTCCTTGTCAGAGAGCACGACAAACTGGTTTCCTCGGGGTCTTTCGATGTCCTCAAGTTGAAACTGGTCTATCTCGTCATCCAACGTGTGCGAAGAGGAAACTTGCTCCTCCGGAACAGTAGTTGCTTGAGAGTGCGCCGAGAGAGGGATCGCCGTGATGGGTCGCGTGTATAGGATGGTGTTGAGGTCGTTGGGGATGTCGTGGTCGGCAAGGAAGTGCGGCATTGCTACGTTTATTCTCTTACGCCTCCTATCCCCCGCGATAATCGCGTTCTGTATCCCCTGAAAATCCGAGGATATTGGGTCGTACCCTAGTATTAGATGAGCCACTCTAAGTTACAGGTCTTCACTCACAAACACTTCTGAGCGCAGTATGCGGTTCAGATCAGCAACGTTGCAATGGCTCAGACGGGGGCGCACAAGTTATTTATCTGCAAGAAAGAATACCAAAGAAGCTAAGTATGGTCAGATCTGCAATGCATATGAGAAATCGAAATGTACAATGTGTAAAAAGGAAATAAATATTAGAAGATTCTTAGATTAAAGGTCAAGGTAGAGAAATTAACTCCTAAAGAGCCACACCTGGGTCTCCCCATACGACTGGGCAGTGAGGGTTGTCGTGCCAGTTGCCTGAGGCGATGAGGTAGTCGTCCTTCATGCCTTTATTAGACTTAGGCAGACAGGAAATTAACCTAACTACACTAGACCGGGATTTAATGTAATAGCCTACGTTCCTAAGTTTGTGGCATTCGTACATGAAGACAACGTCATGCCAAGTGAGGTTCAGGCTCATCTGCTCATTTAGAGCGTCGACACTTCCTAAGACCCTAAAAACATTGGGTGCGCATTGGTCTGGGCACAACCTGTGGTTGCGAAGGTATTCCCTAGTTACGCTTCTCATAGGGAGGGTCATCCCACCTTCTATGAAGGCAATCATGGGAATAATGACCTCTCCCGTCTTCCTAGAACCACCTACGGCTTCTACCAGACTGTATTTCAAACCCACGTCACTGGGAATATGGTATTTGGCCCTAAAGCCTTCCATCCCAGCGGCGGTATCAACTAAACACTTAAATCTACCCATCCAAGAGAAAGGAAATGGCAAGCTTCAAAAAGGAATGTGGTTAAGAAGGAAGCCGAGGACAGAATCCGAGGAGAAAAAATGTAGAGAAAGTAAGGACTTACGAGTTTGTAGTTATGCGAGTTTCCACGAGTTTTTGGAGAGAAAAGATGATGATTGACGCTCTGATGTGATTGAATTCTGAAGAAATGAATGAGGGCGCAGATTTCCAAACGTCATGACGTGCGGGAGGCGGCCTCGAAATTGGATTCTTCCCGCCCAAATTTTCAGGAGGTGATGAGGACCGTTGGATGTTCATCTCACCGTTGAACGTGGGGAACAGGGTGTAACTTGCGGTCATAAATGCGCTCGTTCTGGAAATCGAAGCGCCAAACGGCATTTTCTAAGAATGAAACGACCCCCACACGCATGGTGATGTACGAAATGTGTGAAGGGAGCTCTGGTCAGATCAAAACCCTATTTTTCTTCTCGAATGAGGAAAAATAAAGTTTTGAGGGGCTATTGTGGGGACTAAAAGGACCTAAGTAAGTATTTGGGCTTTGGGCTTTGTTGATGGGCGCTAGTTTGTTTTAGACTAAAGGCCTCCTAGAACTGTAGGTTGGCCCATGAGTCGAGAGTCCGAAGATTAGTCCGAGGACTAGTCCGAGGACGAATCTCTCCTCGGACAAACCCACGATGACCCTGGGATTCACCAAAAAGATCAAGGCAGAGTTCTGGAAAAACCGTTGGTTAAGTGGGGGATTTAAGCACCCTCCGGACGCAACGGTGTGAGAGAAATATCTCGGAAAAAGGCTGCTACCTCCACACTAAAGACCCTGCATCTACCTCCCTAGCCGCATTAATGGGGGAGTGACCCCTGAATAGTAGAAGTCAGCCTTCTTGCTATCATTTAAAGACTTCTAGAGGGTGGTGGATGGGACAGGTGTCTAATAGGGTGATTTGCATTACACGTGGATAAAGAGGGGAGAAGAAGAAGTATTTAAGGAGGGAAGAGAGTAAAGAAAAAAGGGAGGAGAAAAAATATTAAAGACTGTAACCTTTGAAAGAAGAAAGAGAAATAATACATAAGTTGTTCTCGGCTTACGTCCGAGAAGGTTTATTCTGCCCTGTTTGTCTATTGTTTGCGAACACTGTAACATTCAAGCCTGTCCATTAAGCTTTGAGTACCACTAAACTAGATTGCGAACCCACACTCTACAAATTTAATTGTTTAAGGCTCGTTGGGCCTGAGTCCACGTGTGTTTTTTGGGTCCAGGTGCAATTGTGCACTTACATTTCTCTATATAAATAATAACAAACAAAATATAAACTATAAATTATGAGAAATTCATTAAAACTATAGTCTAACATTTCAAAATGATATGTATTATACAAATTTAATTTAAATTCTTGTTCTTTAAGGAAATCACAACATCATGTTTTGTTAATAAAAAATAAATATTTTATTTAGTTTAGCATATAACCAATTCCAAATAGGAGACATAAATATTTTATTTTATTTTAGCATTTGTGTTGCTATGGTGAGAAGAGATAAAAAAATTAGAGAATAATAATCTTTTTTATGGTTTATTTCCATTGATTAAATGATTAGTGAAAAATGATAAAATTGTCAATTTAAAACGAATTTAATTTTTTTAAGCTTTGGAATCTGGATGCCACCTGTTTCAAAGAGAATCTACGTTTCTACAAGAAGAGGGTTGAGTGGGATTCCAAATACCCATAATATCTAATTCTCTTATGTGAGCAACTAAACATATAGACCTTTCAACATTCTCGGGAATCCTCTAAAACATTATTCCATACTAAACACCACCTAAAAGTGATCACCTTAAGTTGTTAGAAACTAAAAGCGATCACTTTTAAAGGCTATTATTAAAGTGCTAGCAATGCATTTTTATCCTAAAATATAAGAAAATTATTATGTTTTTATATGAATTGGAATGCCTATTGAAGAGTCATATTCATCAACTAATCTTGCGTATTAAGAAAATTTTCACTATACTCATAATTGAGACAATCGTTATATATTAAATCGAAAAATATATAAAAGTTTATCTATGGCCACATATTCAAGTTGGGTTCAGGTTGAATAAGCTCGCCTATCATAATTGCAATATGGAGTTCTCATATTTGTTCATTAGTCATCAAAATAAAAATAAATAATGTCATAGTATACGATCAACGTCCATCATAATTCTTCTCAAAAAAAAAAAAAAAACGTCCATCATAATTTCTAGCTAGTAAGTTTTATTCTCCAGGCACATCATACAAACACTTAGGAGAAAATTGTTAAGGGGCTCATAAGTATAAATGTTGATAACAAATAATTTACATTTTTCCATAACTACAAATAAACTAACTTTACAAAATTACACAAACTATTATGGAAATAATTCAAAAATCCCAAAGCAAAAAGTTTTACATACAAATTATCTTGCAACATCCACAATCAATTCATTGAATCACTTTATCTCAATTTAGTACATTTAAAATATTAAATTAAGTGAATTTTTTATTTAAAAAAGAATTAAATCAAAATTTTTAGCTCATGAAATTTGTAAAAATTACAATTTTCATAATTTTCGCCAATTACTATCCTTAATTAGTTGTAATATGGAAATGAGAAATACTTTTTTTCACAAAAGTCTATTATAAGAATAATGAAATTCATTTATTTTTGAAAGAGAATTATAAAATGAGAAACAAAATGGAAACACTTTTGTTATAGGTAACACTTTTGTGTATAGGTTAAATTTCGTTCCTAGTCTATAAAGCCAAGTGAAAATCTTTTCATATAATATTCCATGTGGTAATGGAATAATCTTAGACCCATGTGTTGGGGTGTGTGTAATTGTGTTAATCTAAGTGATTTTGATCCATGAAAATTACTTACAAGTTACAAGTATATTATTCATGAATTATGTATATTATTGAAGAGAGAGAGAGAGAGGGAGAGAGCTACAAATGATTTACCTAATGAAAATTTGGTGCTCGATCCTAGAGTTTGTACATAAACTGCGACTCAATTGTTCTGCAAATGTTCGTAGTACCATTTAAGTAAACAATCTCCAAGTGCAAACATGCTGTGCCTCTTAAATTTTAGGCGACATATATATCGCTTCAGCTAATAATGCATTGCGAAACATTGGGTCTGGAAGCCCAATTTTTAAAACTTCTAATAATACATATTGCAAACATCATTAGCATCTCAGGATTTTTTTTTCTTCAATGCATCCTTCAATCTTTTCTTCAAGGCAAATAGAAATTGTTCTTTGATTATTATCAAGTGAAAGGATAAGAGGGCGTGATTGAAGATAAAGAGTGATGAAACGAGGTAGCTAGAGGTTGTATCATTGGCTTGCACTTCAACAAGTATAAGGATAATTAAATCTAGCACTACCTTCAATAGATTTCTCATAAATTTCTTAGCCATTGACTTTCTACAACTTTAGGGATTTTCTTGTTTTCAAGTTAAATTCAGAACAATAATTGGATTGAAATGATTATGCCTTAAATACGATTGAATGATTATAAACATTAAAAATAAATAATTTAATTTTTTTTTTTTCAAATAAGTGTCATGTAAATTCAAATAATCTTACTATTCGTTAATTAAAAGATAACCTATGTGATTTTAGTTATATTTTAGAGTTACTATAATAACCTTTGTCTTTGGTGAAGACACCATATAGGGAAAATTTGGCTGTTCCATTTTATAATTATTTTGAAGCAAATAAAATAAAATTTCCCTAAACAAACTATTTAGAAATAAATTGAATGAACGCTTAAGCAAGGCAAAAAGCTATATGGTGTTAAAATTTCCCTAAACAAACTATTTCGATTGCTAGTTGGACAATCACGCTACGAAGAAGAGATGGTAGAAAGAGAAATAACTGAGCTTGAGAGTCGGAAAAAGAATGAAGTCATCGCTGGTGGAGAGTCGTAAAGAGAAATAATTGAGTATTTTTGTTTTCCGGCGGGTTTCTGGGTTCATTGGATTTGCTTTTTCCGTGCTTATGTACTTATCCCAGATTTGAATTCATTTCTTTTCTTTTTTATAATTATTATTTCATTAAAATTGATGAATTTTTATTTTTATTTGGATGCTGATGTAGTATTTTTAAAATATCAATATAACAATAATACTAATTATTATTATTATTATTTTTTTTTTTTGGTAGTGTCACATAAGTTTTAAGTTTGCTAACATTGCGCACCGTTTTCCACATATGCATTTTTCGTTAGTAAGTTAATGGTAGGAATCAAATTTACTCCAAGTTGAAAATAACATGAATGCAATTAATTGTTACCAAAACATAGGTACTAAATTGATTGTGACCCAGAATGTAGAGACTAAAATGACATTCCCCTTCTTAAAATAATGTCCTTTTGGTTACCATTAGAAGCTTCCAAATAAGGTATTATACAATTATGCAATTAGTTGTTAACTATAATTACAAAAAAATCATCTAAATAATGAATCATTTGCAACAGCTGTTATCAACAACAATTTTTTTTTTCAGTCAACATCCTTATTAAAGAATTACTAAAATTTCTACCAATCATGCAAAAAATTTCCGAAGATTAAAAACTACCAAACTAATGTGAGTATAATTAGCAGGAATAATATGGTTCAAAATTTCCCCTAGAAAAGTGTTATTTAAATAGAGATCTTCTTAAAATTGGTGACTTTTTTATAGTTTCCAATAAATTATATTTTCAAGTAAATTTTTCTTTATCCTTCTCAAATAATGTTCCTTAGTAAGTGTTACAAGCTTTTAAAATAGTTAATATGTAACTAGTGGGTTAATTTTCGCAAAATTAATCTAAAATTCTAAGGGTTCAATTCGTATTCAGATGAATATGTAAAGAGTTGTTCTCCAAAAGTCACAATATGTTTTCATTATTTTTGGTTGAAGTGACTTTTTTAATTTCTTAAAATAATTTATATTTGTAGGTGTTACATGCTATTAGAACATGTATGTTCAAAGCCCCAGCACAACTTGCTACCAATATTACTAATTTGCAAGTTAGTTCCAAGGAGTTAGATAGTCATATTCAATAACATGAATAAATAGTAAAATAAATCGCAAAAACCACACTAGGGACGACAAATTATTCACATGTGAAAACCCAGCAAGGAAAAACACTTCTAGGCCTAGCCAAGTCTCATCAAATCCATTATGAATTGGTTGCAATAAGATCAAGAATTATAAGCCCTCTAATACATCTAAACGAACTTGTATCTAGGCTCCTAGCTTCCTGCTACAACTGCTTTTACAAACTTTGTCTTCACAATTATTTTTCGCTACAAGTCGAGACACTGATCATTAATCCGATCTCTTAGTTACTTCAAGTTCACAAGAAGAATTGTAGTAATAATTAGCGTTTAAATGTGTTTAAATAAGATGATGAACATGCATATGAACATGACCATGTCTGAGTATGTGGTATTGTGATGTTACAGTAATGTGAGTACATGTATACGAGTATGAACGCAAATAACTAGCATGATTTGCTTGTTGAAAGAGTGATGAACACGATTGCTATAATTGAAATAGGATGTAAGTGATGGATGAAATGCATATGAAGCTTGCTGCCTTTGTTAATTTGTTCCATACTTGCTGCCTATAACATGATGCAATGACATGAGATATGACATGTGATGATAGCATGATGAATGCAATGTGAATGAATTAGATGAATGGATATGGTATGTATGTTGTACGTGATGGTAGGATGTGGATAATATGCTTTGATGTTTAGAAGTTAGAACTAGTGTTTGTGTGTGTTTAGGATAGTCTATTAGTAGAATTAGGTTATGGAACACAATGAGTGGAGGCTGGCCCAAGGGACAGGTGAGATTGGGTGCCTAACACTTTCTCATTCTCATACCTTAACTTCAAACCTATAATTTAGATATACAAAGCTCTTTTCAAAGGGCCCAAATTAGTTCTTGGACCAAAATCGGGTGGCTGCTCCTAAACCTTCCTCCTGTGATCCATTAAGTTAAGTCATATTCCCTAAAGAGCATAGTATTGACCAAGTCGCAAATCGAAACCCCCAATCCTCCTTTCAGGAGGAAGGGCGTGAAGCGGTGTGCTCAAAGTGGTGATCTTTTGTGTTTTTGGTGGCTTGAATATTTTTTTAATGAACTTGTCATTTTGGAGAAATTTGGAAGTAAAACAAAGCAAGTAGGGTTTTTCTTGGGAATCCTGTGATTGTCTGCCTTTCTTTGGAAATTATGCTTAAGGTAGGGTTTAAATACAATTAGGAATTGGGTTGTAGCTAGTTTGGCACAAAACTGACTTTGGAAGGATAACAACTTTTTTTTTTTATAATTGGATCTCATTTAACCGAATGTCTTAATTAACAAGAGTTTCTCTAGAAAATTCATTCAACCAAAAATGATTTCATTCGATTGAGTTTTGAATTCGTTCAAATGAAATTACTTGATTAGAAACTCTTCCTAGCTTAAACTGTAGTCTTCATTACCTAAAATCATAGTATAGATGAAACTCAAAATACATGGAAATTTGTCATGGAATTAGCAAACACTTAAAATGTGGGAAAAACATTTGTATCTCATACAAAACATATACAGCAAAAACAAAAGCAAAAGAAAAAAAAAATCACTTCCATGATGCTAGAGGACATGTAATCTTTTAATCTTAGATTAGAGTTTGTAGAATGCATACATTGATGCAAAAAATCACAAAACCAAAAGAGATTTAAGTAAATTCTTGATCTCCAAAACACTTTGATTTCACCTCAATGACCACAAATATCTTTAGAGGGTGAGCACTCTTGTTAGAAACCTAAAGAAGAGATCTTTTCTTCTCCCTCTTTTAATACCAAGTGTAGAGTTTGTAAGAGACCAAACCCCCAGCCCAACCTTTTAAATAGATTGGTATAATCAATCCAAATGGATGAAATTGTGTTGGTGCCTCTCAAGAGTGGAGATTCTGCTAATGTTATCTATCCTCCTAGATTAAGGGTTTTATAATGGATCATCACTTAATGTATTGGGGAAAAAAAAAAAACAATTGAAAAGTGCATCTTTATTGATGAATTGATATTGTACATCTTTGTGAAGTAACTAAATATGCATGCTTTGGTTCTTAATACAATCTTAGACAAAAGTACATCACTTTGAATCCTAGTTACATTCTACGAAGATAAATACATGGGAAGGAGTTGATCTAGAATCCTTGATCTAAGTTTAGAGGCTAGGTTGACTTTGGTGTCTAATTACATATCACATCATTCAACAATAGTTTAAAGCATCCAATAAGATGTGATTGAAACATTAAAATAAGTACTAATAAACATGGTGAAAAGTGAAAACCCTAATCTAGGCATGCAAACATGGGTTGAAAAAAATTAAATTATAATGTAGTGAATATGTGTGGGCTAGGTGATAAACTCTAATCTAGAATGTGATGTTTTCATTTGTAAATAAAAAATTTAAAAACTAGAAACATATCTTATATGAAAAAGTTAAGGACGACCTAGATCTAGCATGCTAAGATCATAAAAAGTAAGAACAAGAAAATAAAGCATTTTTGAATTGAAAAAAAAAACTAAAAACATAATTGAGAGAGAGGGATTAGAAAGCATACCTCCATGCGCTTGTGCTCTTAAAAAGTTTTAACTAAGAAGGCTTCTTTGGATTGAGATTCATTAATAGGAAGTTGATAGTTTAAGATCAAGAGAACTAAGCTACCCCTTCTAGTGAGTTGAGCCCAAGAGTAGCAAACCACTGAAGGAACCTTCCTATTACTAACTCTAGGGAATAGGGACAGAGAGAAGTGAATAAATTTTTATATTTTTCTCTAAAATTTGAAGTGCTTTGAACTGATGTTAGAGGGAGGTATTTATACTAGGTTTCATGGGGTTTAGAATGAGAGCATTGCAATGTGGGATTGTGAAATTTTGACTTATGAGCATTAATTGAGAGTTTGGAGGGAGTGTAAAGCAAGCAAAAGAGTTGAAAGTCTAGTTCTTCCTGTAACCAATGGCAGGGTAAACTTCAAAAAATCATATCTCACTCTTTTCTTAACAAAATGGGTCCGTTTTTGTGCTCAAATTGAATCACTAGATGTCTAGTTTCCAAAATAATTGGCCTACTAAAAAATTCAAAGTGGTCTAAGAGATATACATGAAATAGTGAGAATAGCTTATTTCTTGGAGAAGAGTTTCAGCCTAATTATCATTAATAGCTTCAAAATTAACTTCTTCTTTTTTACCATAAATAAGCCTCACTTAACTTCATTCTAGAATTGTCATTCCTTCAAGGAAAATGCTATAGATACAAACTTTTTTACAAAAAATTGTACAAATTGCTAATGTGGTGAGTGATTATTAGTAAATAAAAAAGTAGTGTTATTGGTGGACCTAGATGAGAACCAATAAGAAGTTAGCGATAACAAAAATTTGTAAAAATGTTGTAAATGGCTGTAACATTACTCTTCCTTTAATAGAATTATTTCACCAAAAATAATGGAAAATTAATTTAGTGCATGCAACTCCATGGTAAATTAGATCCCCAACCAATAGTATTATGACACACCATCAAATTTAATTTGGACTAAAAAGAGACCGATTAGAATATTTCATAATCATACGTGGTCGGGATTTAATTTATACAAGTGCACATTAACCGTTAAGGCTTGATTATATGATATATTTCAATACGTTGGTCTGATTAAAACTCATGAACTATCATTTTGATCGATATAATTTTAAGATTTATTTCATGAAATGCAATTAGAAATCAAAGGATCAAAATTACAGTTTTACCATTGTGATGTGATGATGATGTGCACATGAGATGCAAATGTAGTTAAATGAGAGTTGCAAAATAAGATTTCTATAGATTTACCGGTGAATCAAGAGAACTATTCTCTTCTATATTTCACGTATGTTTCCAATAGTTTTTTTTTTCTTATTGTTATTGACTTAAATTAATACTTTATAATTGGATTAGTTATTGGGCTAACCCTTTTGACTTGAGATGGAACCAAAGGAAGATAAAAACAATAGTTCCAATGGGCTTTGAACTGCTTGTCAACTTTTGACAAACACAAAATTACGATTAATTATATTTTATTCTACTATAAAATATAATTGCATTTTAGGTTTATATTAATAAAATATTTATCTTGAGATTCTATTATTTTGCATTGGACCCCTTAATGACCCATGATGAAACAAAGTCATAAAAGTTACTATCACTTTGTAAATCACTATATCTTATTTCCCTAGGGCCTTAATTTAAACTTTCGATTACTCTTATATTTATGAAATCTAAATTTATTAAATATGAACTTTAATAAGTCTTTTCTAAAGTGGTTGGCCCCAACACTTTGAAAAGTTTTGACCGGTTATGGAGATTTTTACAAGAACAAATTGGTGCTGGATTCCTAGTTGAACCAGCCAATTCGGTTCGATTTTAAAACCTTGTTTCCTTCTATTGAATCTCACAATATTTAAGAATCAAATTTCTCATGTTACAAAACCCATAGAGCACAAAACTGAAACTTTTAGATAATGATATACGTACCTACATGCAAGCTCAGCTCCAATTAAGAATTTGAATGGTGAATCTCCATGAACAATTCTACCCATTAAAGGGAATTCCAATGATCGGTTTGTTTTCTCTTTAGAATGGTGATCCACGAGCCTTCTTCCTAAGTTTATATGGAGCACCTGTGTTGTAGCTGTTGGTATGTAGATGATTAAATTGTTGTTGAAGGGTTTGATCTTTGATAAGGGTAATTTTGAAAGTTTGACAAACTTGTTCACATAAGGCAAAGTTGACGGTCCTAATGAACCCGTCGACATTACTTGTGCATTTATAGATGTAAACAATGATATCATGAAGCCGATGGTTCCACCTCAAGGCCGACGACTACACCCCAAGATCAACAACACCTGAATCAGACAGGATAAGAAGCTGACGGAAGGAAAGTGAAGGGGATAAGTAAACCTTTGACGAATCTGTCATGGCCTTGCTTAGCCTCCACGCATGAGTATATAAGGAAACATCTTGTACCCCACGATTAACCCTAATATAGGGGATTCCTATAAAGATATGCATATCAACAAAGATCTTCCCTACAAGAAAATGCCATCTCTACCAAGGAACGTATGTCAACCCTATGCTACTATAAAAACCGCCAAACCTTCACAAATGAAGGTACGCATAATTTATCCCAGTTCTGGCACTCTAGAGTTGTGAAAATTCTCTAACTTGACTGTCAGAGGATACTTGACCGCCGGAGGGTATTTGGCCGGTACCACACCGGTACTCTTTGTAGAATCTTTTTCTTCTCTTTGTATTGTGCAGGTCTTGCTTGGAACACGTGAGGACCGTGTAGCTTACTGACGATTTTTGGCATCATCAATTTTCATGATGTGGATTAGTATGATGAACTTGTATTTATTCTTATAAACTGTTTGGAAAAACTCCCACAAAAATAGGCAAGTGAGGAATTTTGGAGGCATGCAGGAAAAAAGACTTCCAATGGGCAATTGGGCACTTCGTTATTAATAAAAATATCAATCACACTTTGACTCAGATTTTCATAATTCTTTTCCTGATTTAATTCCAATATAAAGGTTAAATTCAACTTTTGATCTGAATAGACTCTTTTTTCTTAGATGAATCTGAATACACACTCTTTGTTGGATGAGGATGGTTCCAAATTTGGATTTGATCTTCTAAATTATCAATTTATTTTATTTTATAAATATATAACTAATTTTAATAATTATAATTTTACTATTATTTTCTTAGATCTTCTGATACATGCATGACAATGCTATCATGCATTATCCCTGCGTTTATTTTAAGCTACCATGCCCTTTCTTGCAGCACCATAGCCATTAATACAGTTTTTTTTTTTTTTTTGTGTGTGTAGATAATTTGATAATTGGGGGAGAAAATTTAAACCCTTAGTGTTGGTTTGGATCCAGCTTATTATGCTGCGTCTGCATTTTGTTTTTTTTTTTTTTTTTTTTTCTTCTGCTGCGGGGGGACAAGCGTGCACTGTGCGCGCACTGTTCATGTACGTTTTTAACAATTTTTTATTAAAAATGGGTCCCGCAGTACTATTTACACATTTAAAAATTATTTTGCTACAGTGTTTTCAGTTTTCAATTTTTAGCAATAAGTTCTATCCAAACGGACCCTTAATGTTCCTGTGAAAACATGAAAAAGTGCGAACTAGTTAAGGCATAAAGCTCTTGACTTAGCCCTTGTTTGGAAGAAGAGAATTGAATGAAATGAAAATTGAAAAGAATAATATTAGAATATTCTTTCATTCTCTTGTTTGGGAGTTTTAATGGAGAGAATGAAAAGTTCATTTTCTTATTTAGGAATATAAGTGGGAGGGAATGGAATGAATATGAGGGAATACTCGTTCCTCTTTATTCCCTTAAAATCTCAAATTTTCATTATCCCGAAATTTGAAGGAATAAGAGGGAATTGAATTAAATTTAATGAATTTTTTATTAAAACTCCCAAAATACCTCTATATATTCAACTCTTTATTTTAAAATAGGAATCTAATAGTAATATTAACATAAAATGATTTCATTCTATTTTCTCTATGTTAATTCCAAACAAGATTACTTACATTCCTTTCCATTCCTTTATTTTAAAACATCAAATCAAGCTTATTTAATTTCATTACATTCCTTTCTTTTCAATTCCTTTCTCTTGCTTAAATACATTCCATTCCATTCAATTCATTTTCATTCCCTTATGATCATTCCATTCCAATTCTTTATAAACTCCCAAATGAAGCCTTAGTAATATTGTACTTGATTAATGAGGTACAATGTTTCCTAATAATGGTAGTGACCACTATTATATTGACCATGGTCTCCATAATTGAGCATAATCATAGTTGGACCGGCGTGACACTATTATATTTTTAAAGGGTCTTATAGTTTATCAAATTCCTAGCAATGAAGCACCTAACCTACTTCGGCACCATCGGAGAATATATATATACGTTTTATAATCACATAAATTCTGTTTGCGTCATCGGAGTATTTTATTAATCTAACACCGAACTTTATTAATCTAACATTATCAAAAAGCAATGGGCTTGTATTTTTCTGAAAAAAAAAAAAAAAAAAGCAACGGGCTTGAATTTTTTTATATATGTAGTATACCTCAATATATCGTATACTCTACATTTTGTTCCTAAAATGAGAATATAAAGCTAATCTAATCATATGCAAACGCTTGAATTTAATCAATAATATTTCATTTTCTAGTTATTAATTAAGTCAAGATTCTCTCACAAAAATAGTTTGGCCAACTATCAGAAAAGAACAAGATTAACCAAGGAAATATAGTGAGATAAATATTCCTAAGAAAATGTGGGAAAATCCTGTCGTCTTGTGCAAGTTCAGTGTCTTTGATAAAATAAAGCCAGTGCTGTGTGACTTTGTGTCTAACACAAATAAAGACACCTTGAATTTAGATCTCGTTTTGTTTCATATAGTTTCATTTGTTGGATTTCTTTGCCCTGAACATATTCTATGAGTTAAAAAAAACAAAAAATGGAAGAAGAAGATTATTGGCAGGTCACTCAAAGCTATGACAATATTTTTGACAACAACACATACCACCACTACTTTATTACTTATAAAATATATGATGGTTTTCTGCAAGATTTATATTTAGCATCACAATATTCATCAAAAAAATATTTAGCATCACAATGAAATATTCATGGTATTATAATGGAACGCTCTTACAAAATGAAATTAAGAATTGAACTATCAGCATGAAATCTGTACTGTCTAGTAGATGTTCTAAATATCATTTCATCATCTTGGATACTACAAATATTTAAAGAGATATAACTGGCCTACTTGTCGAGTCACCAAGCTACATAGAGCATATGAACTCACGTTGTGATTTTTTTTTTCTTTCTTTTTTATTTTGGAGTGATACTCATCACATAAGCTGCAATATTCGGTCAACTCTACTCTACTCTACTTTTTCTCCATCCAAATTTCAAACGGGCCATTAACAAACCACATGTTAACAATAATTTATTATAATATAAAAAAGTCTAATTCAAAGAACCACATTCAACAACCACAATGATTAAAGAAGCTAGCAAGTATACGGTGGTGTGGTTGTTGTTGTCGTGTTTTGTTTTTTGTTTTAATTTCTCTCTTTTTAATGCTAATAAGTTAGCAGGTATGGTGTAGTATAGATATTTGTCAACAGATTAATTTGAAAGGTACATGTATCTATGTTCATTGCATGTCTGCACGTGTGTCATGCCTCCTAAAGCAGGGTTCTTTTTTTTTTTTTGATCTAAAGCAGGGTTCTTGAATCTTCATGGGTTAGGACCTGCATGGGCTCTCGTGCCTCTAACGTGTTATCTAGTGAACCTATGAAAACAAAGTAACTCAAAAAAGACGAGCATTTTTTGTGTGAAATATCTTATCTCTTCCATACTTCATAAGAGGTGTGTGAAATGTTGTACGTGATTCATTAAGATACAAATTAAAATAACATAGCCCGTGATCACTTTCTTATGATCATAGTCCGTGAACATTTTAAATTTGAAACTTCAACTTTTTTTTCTTCTCATTTTTGTCTCTTTTCTATGGCTGAATCTTTGCCCACTCACAATTCACATTCTTGTTTCTCATGATGAAAATACTCTGTTTATAAATTTGCAACAAATAAAATAACCACACAACATATATACATTTTTCATGGATGTCGTAAAGCTGACATAATTTACTTGATATAACTGATGATTTATCGTTAATTATCATATATAACCCCCGCAACTTTCCGCAAAAGATTAGGTACAAAAGTTTTTCAAGCCGTCAAAAGCTGTCTAAATTAAAAATGTTATATAATTTAAGACTAAATTACATCTTGTATATCTCTTAGAAAGAGAGAGGGGTCAGATCCAATAACTCTTATTTATGTTACACCATTTCATACTTTGAACTGAAATAATATTTTTAAAATCTCACTATTAGATTGTATATTCTTTTTGTTTTTAAAATGCATTCTAAAATTTCAAGCCAATCTGATATTATTTGTTAAGAATTTCTTATTGTATAATCTATATATATAATAATAGGTGAAGTTAAAAGAAACTTAAATTAGAATTTCAAATTAGAGTTCCAAGTTTGTACATGTGTCCTAAATTATTTATTCTTAAAAAGTTTTATTTCTTAATTTTTAGAATCAAATGTAGGACTACATCATAAATATTCATCAAAGTGAATTATTGAATATAAATATCAAAGAATTTTAGAATAAATGAATCGTAAAAAAAAGTGCTTCACAATAATAATAAAAAAATAGACAATTTGCATTTTATACCTATTAATATCCTTACAAAATTTTTTAAAGAGTTAACAAAATATAAAAATGATTATCAATAGTATTTAAATTATATATATAAGAATTATATTATGCATCTTATTGTATATATTAAGTATATCCATGCATATACATGAGGTTACAAGCTAGTTATTTATAATAATAAAAAACTTGATACAAAACATCATTTGATATTCTGTAAGAATGGATCATGGTATAGACTATAGGGAGACAATGTAATGTAATTGTAGTTTGTAAACAAAAAATCATTTAATATAAAATCATTATTTTTTTTTTAGAAAGTTTTTATATAAATCATTGAGTGATGTAAAGTTACATTAGATTTATTTTGTATACGCAATGAAAGATTATACTAACAACTTAGGTGTGTGTGTGTGTATATATATATATATATATATATATATAGAGAGAGAGAGAGAGAGAGAGAGAGAGAGAGAGAGAGAGAGAGAGACCCCAATTATCAATTTTACGGCTAAATCACTTTAAATCTTAAGCAAAAAATAATACTCAATATAATTGTTTAACCAAATTATATTGCATGCATATTCAAATAGCAATAAATGAATATAAAACAATATAAGTGCGGAATAATAAATGATCATACTAAGAGTCTGTTTGGATAGAACTTATTGCTGAAAACTGAAAACTGAAAACTGAAAATACTGTACAAAAATAATTTTTTAATGTGTAAAAATTACTGTTCATCCCAAAAAGTACTGTTCATTGGCCTAAAATCACTGTTCATGGCCAATGAACAGTGACACATGCGCGTGGAAAAAAAAAAAAAAAAAAAAACTGGCCAGACGTGGACGCAGCCTCCTATCCAAACGCATTCTAAATGAAAATACGTGAATGTGTTTTTGAAAAGAAAACAAAAGCCCTCGGCAAAAAAACCTCTTTGCAGCACCACCGCTAAATCTCCACTAGTTAATAGTTGTAGTACAAGATTAAATAAAGAATCTCAAGACCTGAACTTCCCATAATACTTGAGCCCTCCAATCTATAACTAACAACCAATGGTAACCTTTTAAGACTTCTTAGATTTTTGTGTGTGCTATCCAATGGTTTCCTGTATTAATAGTCACTCAACAATATCACTTAAAGATAATATGGTGGTGATAATAAAATCTCCTCTCAAGATAAGAACATTATGAGAGAGATGGAGAAGATAAAAATTATATATTCTCTCAAGGAATGAATTGGTTTTCTCTCTCCCAATAGAACAAGGTATCTCTTGCTGTCTAGGCTCACAAACTTCTCTCCTAGGGTTTTCCTCACTGTTGTTCTTGCAAATTGGAATAAGTTGTGGTTAATTGGTACAAAATGAGCTGGCTTAGGATAAGAATGAGGTGTTGGGACTTTGTCCTTGACCAAGTCTTGAGTAGGCCGTTGGGACATGCTAAAATAAGGGACTCTCCTTTTTGTGAAACATGTGCAAAATTGCAAATCGCGGGCAACTTAAGTGACTATCAGGTCACTAGTTCCACTCTTTAACAACTTAGACCACGGCTCAAGTATACTACCCAAATACATGTAATCCCAGAAATAGATCAAAACATAAGCAAAATTACAAATAAATTAGGCACAGAATTAAGCCAACAAAAACACAGACTTTACATGCAATCCTCCCAACCCCTCTCTTGATATACATCTATGTGTGTGTGAAAGTTACTGCTTGCATAAATTTTGTTTTGTTTTATTTTTGTTTTTCTTACAACAAGGAGGTTTCAAGCCTGATTATTCTCCATTACAAGAAGACTGATTATTCTCCAATTCTAAGTTATTCAAAAGATGAGAGCCAACACTATACATCAATATCATTAATCGCTCTGACATTTATGTGATTTTTCTTTTTTCTTTCTTCTTTTATTTTTTTCCTGTAAATTAGTAAATAAGTACAGTAGTACTGAATTGACGATTGTAGTAAGATTAATTGCAGAACATGCAAGTTTTAAACTTTGATGCCAAACTGTTTCCAACTACCAAAAATTGAACTAATCGATTCAGACAAAAAAAAAAAAAAAGAAGTGGGGGGCGGGGGGTGGTGGTGAGAGAGAGAGAGAGAGAAGAAAAGAAAAAAGAGAAAAAGAAAGATGGTACAAGCATTCAGGTTTTGTTTTAAGCGTGTGTCTGGGTTCAAAAACCAGTGTGATGACTTTAGAGTTTTTTCTACGTTGGTCTCCTTTGTGCAGACCAGCTGGTGTTGACTGGGCACTCATCCACTTTCAAGTTATTCAAACGAACTCTGATCAGACTCCCAGCTTTAAAAAAGGAAAGAAAGAGTGTAGCCAATATCATTGATGTAGACGACACAACAATTCAGCATTGGTTATTTAAAAGAATAAAAAAGCTAAATCAGCAAAATCAAGAAAAATAAATACTGTAATTAAAGAACTACACTTTCAGCCAGGAGAACAAATTTGACCAAAGATGTTGAAAAGGTTTACAATTTTGCTCTTTGTTCAGCAATTTTGAATTTAATTCCTGTGTGATTGTTTTCATAACAAAAGGGGGATTGCACTCTCTAAATTCAAAACATAAATTTATGCGTATTCTAAAATCAATCATATTCTTTTGTTAAAAAATGGGGTTAATTTCTTGAAATAGTTTTATAGACTTTTATTACCTTAGGCTGTGACAGCCCATAAGGGGCTCCACTGGGTAGTATTGTAGTGTACTACATGTTTGATTACCAACTACATGACCTATATATTAAGTTACACATTTAATATGATGGTACTCTCTTCCCCACCATTCATTTTGGATCTTTTCGGGTAGAATGGTCCTTAAAAATACGAGTTTGGTTAAGTACATCTTATCATTATTACCACAGTTTTGTTTTTTTGTTTTTTACATAATAAAATTTTTACTCTAGTTTAATTTAAGTATATATATGTGTAAAACTTTCTCTTGAAAACTTGAACTACAGTCTTTACCCTCCACACCCCACAAACACTTATACTTGTGGAGTGACCATCGCACTAAAGATATGCGATGGTTTATCACGGTTAAATAACAGTAGGATAGTATATCCCATAATCATTTAAAGGTCTTAATGTATATAATAAATAACATGGGGTACCCATCAAGTCAACTGCCCCAACACAATTGATTTTCAGTGCTAAAGATATTATGAACGGCTTCGCAGTTCTATACGAAACATTATTCAATCCAACGCATTAACTTCTATGAAGAATCAAAATTAAGGATTTCGTTAATGAATACTCTAAGAGTGTTCATTAAGAAAATATTTTTAAAAATATTTTATAAAAAAATAACTGATTTTTTTTAGTATTTTTTAATTATCATAAAAGTGGTATTAACATTTTTCTAAAATAGTTCTCTAACAAATACTCTAAAGATACCCATTAACCATATACATTAAATTTTAATAACACACTACTCTTGTAGTGTCATTTTAATTCAATTTCATATGCAGCTTAATTTTTTGTCAAGTGACTCTTGAAATTAAAACTACTTAAAACTATTGTAACCACCTCAAAGCCCATTTAAAATTACTTTGAGTAAACTTAAAACTACTTCAAACACATTCGAAATTACTTCAAACCCATTTAAAACTATTATTAATCTATAATAAATTAATCCAAACTCTCTTACCAAAATTTATCATTAACTCAAATACAAACTAAGTTTTTTTTTTTTTTTCTTGAGGGGGTAATACAAACTAAGTTAAAAAAAAAGGAAAAAACCATCTTCCCCAAAACAAGCTTTTCTTCTTTCTTTTTTATTACTTTTTTTCTTTTTAGATTTTCATGAAAGCTAAATTTTCATAAGTTTTTTAAAACATTTTAATAATGTTAAAAAAAATTATATTGCAAATTAAAAAATAAGCATATAAACAGCTCAACAAACTATATTATTTTTATACAAAAATGGAATAATGAATAATGAACAATTGCATACCTTACCAAATGATATCGTTATTTCAAAAAAAAAATTTAATGTCATCATTGAATTGTATTAAAGTTAGATACAAAATTTTGTGTGTATATAGATATTTCAAGAATTATATATTTACACAAATACAAAATTCTATTTGTAAGTGTGCTTGTAAGTATGCTTGGGTAAATGCTAGTGATAATTAATTAATTAGTTATTAACTTAGATTGCTTCACTTACACATGGGTCCACCACTTAAAATACTACAATCATCAATTGACACATATTGTGACAAAGTGTATGCAAAAGGGCGTGTCCCTAGACTTTTTGTTTAAATATAGAGCGGGCCACTAGTTAAACTGCACTTAATTATTTGTTTTAACAAATATAGGGAAAATTCATTTCTTAAATTGCATCTAATTAATAATATACAAAATAAGAATTTACAAATCAAAAAGTAAATAACATCCTATTAAAGTAAAATTTGATATACATATTAAGAATATAAAAAACTTGTTAAAACAATTGTTAGTAATGTCACTAGATAGTAAATCAGGGAAAAATGCTTCATTATGACTTGATATATATTGCACGTGTCTATTTATAGTGAATCATTACTTTCACACGTATCACAATTTTTTTTTTCTCACTAATTACAGTCAATCACATATGAGTTGTAGCAAAAATTATGTCACAAACTTGTGTCAATATACTCCCTCGTTTACTTATTAGTTCAGTTTCCTTTGGAGGGCTAGAAAAAGAAAGATAATATCATTGTTTTTCTTTTTCTCCTTTAGTTTCTTTATCAATTATAGAAGAGTTAAAAATAGCAAAAATCATTGTAAATTACTTCACTAGAAGTCCTCACTTTCCGAAAAGGCATTTATATACTCAATTATTTTTCCTTTTCATTTTTTTTTTTTTTCTTTTCAAAGAATGAATATGTAATAAGTCATTACAATCACAAAATTTAAAATTACATATATATCATCAAAAGATCTCTATCATCATTAATTAAGAAAACGCGTATGATTTGCCTCCATTTTACTTGCCCTTTATTTGTTCCTTTCCTTTGCTTTCCGCCTTCCCCTTCCGCCAATTCATGTTGTATATAAATACACACCTCTCGCCATCTTCTCCGTATTCACTCAGCTCTCTCTCTTGCAACACAATAACCATGATACCTTTCTTCCTCTCTTTCTTCTTCTTCTTCTTCTTCACCTTCTTTTCTCTCTCAACCCAACATGACCAAAACCAAAACAACTCTCTCTCTCTCTCTTTCCCTCTTATTGCTGTTCATCTCCATCCAAACACCTCCTCAACTCTCAACCCTTCTCTTCTTTCTCCAAACCCAAGACCCAAAACCACCCCATCATCACCGTACAGATACAAATCAACGTTTAAGTATTCAATGGCTCTGATCGTTTCTCTCCCAATAGGGACCCCACCACAGACCCAACAAATGGTTTTGGACACTGGCAGCCAGCTCTCATGGATTCAGTGTCACAACAAAAAGAAGACCCCGAAAGTTCCTCCTCCTCCTCCTCCTACGGCGTCGTTTGATCCTGCTCTTTCCTCTTCTTTCTCTGTCCTACCTTGTAACCATCCTATTTGTAAACCTCGAGTTCCCGATTTTACCCTCCCAACTTCTTGCGACCAAAACCGTCTCTGCCACTACTCTCTCTTCTACGCGGACGGGACTTTAGCCGAGGGCAATCTTGTCCGAGAAAAATTCACATTTCCCCGTTCCATTATTACCCCTCCTTTAGCCCTAGGTTGTGCGCAGGATACTAGTGAAACCAAGGGTATTTTGGGAATGAATCTGGGACGCTTGTCATTTGCTTCCCAAGCTAAAATCTCAAAGTTCTCATATTGCGTCCCGACCCGGACGACCCGACCTGGGTTCGTACCCACCGGGTCATTTTACCTAGGTGACAACCCGAACTCTGCCGGATTTAAATATGTTAACCTATTGACTTTCCAGCAAACTCAACGTATGCCGAACCTTGACCCTCTAGCCTACACGGTGGCAATGCAAGGGATAAGAATTGGCGCAAAAAAGCTCGACATCCCTCCGTCGGTATTTCGACCCAACCCAAGCGGGGCGGGTCAGACCATGATTGATTCCGGATCCGAATTCACTTACTTGGTGGAGGAG